>NW_028301554.1:18972500-19272500 GCF_042242905.1 Orbicella faveolata
TAAGGGTTGCTTTAAATGCAAAAGAACAAGATGTGATCTCTGTCGCAACTACTTTGTTGAATCAAATTCTTTCCAAAGTTTTCAAACAGGCAAGAGCTATAAGATACGATTGAAACTTTCCTGTGATTCAAAAAATATCATTTATTTGGCTTCGTGTAAGAAATGTAACTTACAATACATTGGCTCTACAACAACAGATTTTAGAGTTAGATTTCGCAACCACAAGTCTGCTATGCTGACCAAGAAAAAGACTTGTGAGGTAGCGGTGCATTTCAACAGAACACCGCACGACTTAAACGACTTTTCTTTCCAGTGTATTGATCAAGTGCAGATAAATGCAAACAATACAAGTAACACCGAAAAGCTTTTAATCACTAAAGAGGCATATTGGAGTGCACAGTTGTTCTCTCTGGCACCTTTTGGCTTGAACAAACGTCAGGAATTCCACTCGAAAAAAAGAATAAACTACAATTAGCGCAAAAATAACTTGCAAATTTGGCAGTTATCTTAGTTCAGGTGTTCAAAGGCCCTGACCTTGGATCTTGTTAGCTTTGTTAGCGCTAGGTTTTCTCAGGGGCCCCCATCGGGGAATTTATTACATTATTGTTGTTTAAGGGCCCTGTTTAGGGCGCCTGTTGTGCCTTGCCGCGGCATAGTTTCAAGGGCTTTGTTTGGGGATTTTGGGACCGCCTTTTTTGAACATTGAATATTTTACACGCGGGTCCCTTCACACTTTCGGCTGACTCGACGAATCGCGTTACTTTTTTGATATTAATCTTATTTGTATTATATTCGATTATTTATTCTTATTTGGTTTGTGTCTTTTGAGTTTTGTACCGCATTGTCATAGTATCTCGCTTAGTAATCACCGATTGTTTATCATTGGTTAATTTTTTCGTTTTCATGTGTTACCACGCCCTGTTATGTAACCATCTTTGTAATATGATGTCATTTTTTATACTGTAAACTTATTTAAGGTTATTGTAATTTATTATTCACTTGCACTGCAACTGATGAAGGTCTTTGACCGAAACGTTTATTTTTATTAAATTTTTAAACCTTTTTTTAGATTTCTTAGATTTTTTACTGTATATATATATTTTTTTCGCTCGAAGTTGTCCGTCCTCGTTTTCCACAATTGCCTACAAATCTCATTACTCGAGGTTTGGACTACGAATCCTTTTGGATCCTTCTGGCGCGTGGCATCCCTGTTGGCTCGAAGCATCTTAACTTTTTATATATTTTTTATATGGGCACTGCAACTGATGAAGGTCTTTGACCGAAACGTTTATTTTTATTAAATTTTTAAACTTTTTTTAGATTACTGTATATATATTTTTTTTTTCGCTCGAAGTTGTCCGTCCTCGTTTTCCACAATTGCCTATATATATATATATATATATATATATATATATATATATATATATATATATATATATACCACTCAGCCAATCTCAAACCATAGTAAAACCAAAACCAAAGCAATTGCCTGATTGCTTTCGACCCTCAAACCACTCTCAGAGTGAGCTTATAAGTCACGCCCATTAACCGGGTTCCTTCTCGCTTGCGACGACAAGACAAGAGATTTCACACGACGGTCAACCTTAGAATGACCAGATTGTTAGTTGGTTATAAATTCGAGAGAGATCAACTTCGTCTTTGGGAAGTATATGCAAAGAGGGACGGGATAATTCGTCAAGACAGACTAATTGTTTTTGTACCTTTTGAGAGAGAAACTGAAGGCTTAAATGCGTCTGACAGCAGGATTTTTCTTAGGAGGGGTGCACCACTGTTTTACTTCAACAACAATAAACCACATAATTTGCAGAATACCAGTTTTATTAAATAGCCGCATGCCATCTCAGGAGGGGGGGGAGGTACGCTTCCCCTACACCCTCCCCCTAGATCCGGCCCTGAAACAGCAGACGCACAATCCGTCAGAACCATTCTTGCATGTGTCTATGGGGCGCCCAAGTGTGTATAATTCATTGGAAGCTCCCTTTCTTTCAGTCTCTGAAAGTTTTGGCGATCGGTTGATAGCTCTGTTGTGAGACGCAATAGCCTTATGGTTAGTGCGCTGGACTCCTGATCGCGCAGTCTGGTTTGAGCCCTCGCTGGAGTCTTTACGTTCATCTTTTTAGCTCCGTCTTTTTCGTTATATTAACAAAAAGCAGGTGTGTTGTCAGAAGTGGGATTCCAACCCACGCCTACAAGAGTAGACTGCGACCTGAACGCAGCGCCTTAGACCGCTCGGCCATCCTGACTTGCACATGATCAATAGCTAAATCTGTATTGTTCACCGTTCGTTCTCCGTTGTTGCTCACCGTTCGGGTGACAAATCAAACAGCACGCACTACAGTTTCCTGGCAAAACAAAATATCACGATTGTCATTATTCCAAGCCAGTCAAGGGAAATGACATTTGAAGATTTCAAAGCATTGTTTCAACATCTGAAAAGCTGAAAACTTTTTTGCTTGATCATTTTGATCGCAAAACTTGACGAGCAATTAAAAAATTCAAATCAACACATCAAAGAAAACAAACGGCTGAGAAAAATGTAGAAAAAAAATTGTTTGCTTGAACGGCGTCCGGCTTCATGTTTTAATTATATTAACAAAAAGCAGGTGTGCTGTCAGGAGTGGAATTCGAAACCACGCCTACAAGAGTAGACTGCGACCTGAACGCAGCGCCTTAGACCGCTCGGCCATCCTGACTTGCACACGATTGCACGCTAAATCTCTTGTCAGAAAGGAATCATATTTAGCAAAGCTTTAGACATTTTTCTCCCCAGTCGCTTGTCCCTCTTAGCCGTCGAAGCCAATTGGCACGAAGAAAAGATTACGTTGTTAGGAAAAAAATGTTATTTAAATAAAGTCTACGAGTCCTTAGCTTCTACGTTCGCTATGAATGATCCACCGAAGGGATTGAAGGGTAAATGGAGGAGCGCTTAGCAAATGATCAAGGGCTAGGTTTATTGGCTCAGTTGAGTTGCGGACATAAATGCGTGAACGCGGACTGAGCGTGTTGCTAGCAGAAAAAGATCATATATAAATTTCCTTCTGCTTTGAAAACAAACCTTTTGAAAGTGCTTCTTTGTTTACAATTTTTTATGATTGCGGCGTGATTGAAGGAAGTTTTGCGCGTACTAAAATGTCCTTGAGTGATTTTTCTTTCTTGTAAGATACAATCGGTGGCTGGTTAAAGATATGTGCAAGTCTAGGCTGCCGTTCAATGATATGCCAGTGTTTCATGAGAATCTTTTAAGATTCGGTGTGGCTGGGTTATAAGTGGTAACAAACGGTATAATTTTTTTCGCCTTCTTTTTTTTGTTACGAAGAGCTTCTGTTCTGTCTGAACTGAACTTCAGTCAAGACTTTTTGAACGAGCGCCGTGGGATAGCCTCTGTTACAGAGTCTTTGCTCAAAATCTCCTTTGTATTTATTAAAATTCATTTTGACTGAGTTGGTTCTAAAAAGACGTAATGCTTCTCCTTTTTAGTATTGAACGGGTGGCAGGATGAGAAGTGTGTATACTGAAAAGTTTCAGTGGGCTTGAAGTGGGTTTGTGAATCGAGAATTTTGAGAGTTGAAAGGCGAGGTCCTTTGAATACCTCTGTGTCGAGAAAACCAGCTCGTTTGGATGACATTTCAGAAGTAAATTTGATCGTATAGGGTGGAACGAGTTAGCGAAGTTAACAAAAATGGAAACTTCTTCCATTGGAATGTTCCACAAAGAAAATATGTCATCGATAAACCTCTTCCAAAGAAAGGGTTTCAGTAGGCTAGCCGCTAGCAGTCCTTTTTCAAGGTCCGCTACGAAAATAATGGAGAAAGCGACCGCCATTTTAGTTCCCATAGCAATGCCGTGAGTTTGTACTAAGTGTTGGTCATTAAACTTAAAGGAGTTTTCTTCAATTATGAGCTGCATTAGTTCCCGTAAATCGCTCGTCGGGATAGGTAATTTCTGCTCATAGTGATCGTCGTAATAGTGGCAAACAATATCAATTCCTTCTTCTTGAGGAATGTTGGTGTGTAGAGAACTAACGTCAAGGGTGGCTAGTATCACGTCTGGAATTTGCGTGTTTTCAATAAAATTGATGAAGTCGGTAATGTCTTTTATATAGGACTCTTGTTTTATTGCAATAGGTTGTAGTAGTGAGTCTACAAAACTATAAATACGCTCTGTTGGACCATTGCTCCCAGAAACGATTGGTCTGCCGACTGGTGTTTTCTTATGAATTTTAGTCAGCGTGTAAAATTCTGGTATACGTGGTTGTTTAAGACCGATTGATAACCATGTGTGGGTCATTAGGTCGATGTGTCCCGAACGGTGTAGTTTATTAACCATTTCTTTTACCTTTCGGGCGGTGTCTTACACAATGGGAAGTGGAAGAGGCTTGTAACACCTATTATCAGATAATTGTTGTAAGCCTTCATCTATCTTTTTTGCAGTGTCGAGGATGACCGTTGTTGTTCCCTTATCAGCTTTTTTAAGGTTAATTTTGCTGTTGCGTTTTAGTGCGCTAATAGCATTCCTTTCGTTCGCTGAAATGTTATCAATTTGAGGGAGGAAAACTGCTGAAGCAAGTTCGAGTTTGGTTTCTTCCAAGTAATTTTCTAGAGCAACCGAGTTTTGAATAGGTGGTTCCCAGGTTGACTTGACATGGAAGGGATGGGCAGAAGTTTTCCGCTTATTTTACGAACATGTATTTTAAGCGTATTGCTCCAGCAAAAATATCGAAATCCTTTAACAAGGATTTGTTTGAGCTAGGAACTGGAGGGGTTGTTATAAATTTAAGGCCTCTCGAAAGAAGTTTAACCTCGTCGTTTGAAAGAGCTTGGTTTGAAAGATTCTTAATGTATCTTTCGTTTTGCGCTCTAGTGTTATGGGTTAAACGTTTATTGAGACTGTTTCGTCTGAGGGAGCGTTTTTTATGACTCGTTGGAGCGCATCGTTTGGGGTGAGTAGATTTAGAGTCAAAGAAAGACACACCAGTGTAAGGTTCAACTCTGTCTTTATTTACATTCATTGATTCGCTTAGTTGACAAAACATTTTCTGTAGCTCGGATAATTAAGCCTGCATGGAACGAAATTACAAGTTTGTTGAACATTGTGCGTTTTCTGAGTTCTAGGCCTAGGCCTTGGTCTGGCTTTGCTGGCAGGGTGGTTTCTGGAAGCCTGGGAACTGTGCTGTTTCGGCTACAGGTTCTCTAGTAGCTGCTGCTGGACTTTGATGGCCTGGTTGTCTGCAGCTAAATTCTTTTCCTGCTGTTTGATCATAAGGGCAAGCAGCTCCGCATGGGCTCGGTGACTGATCTGGTCCAGGGCGATCTGGAATTCTCGGTCGAACCTGATGTGTTGTTTTGGTCTGTCGTGCAGGCCATAGGGACACGTGGAGTTCTTTGCGTGTTCTCTCGGGACTTGGAGCGACCGTTTACATTTGGCTCGTCTGGTCTCCAGTGTAGTGAGGCGATTCCGGATGGATTTGCTTCCCTCGTCTGCTTTGTGCTGATGGCTGCCATCTCCGTATCAGATATTATCTGCGCCATGGTTGAGTTCTGAAGAGAACTGTTTGTCAAGCTTTAAGTGCAAGTGTGTATAATTCGTTGGAAGCTCCCTTTCTTTCAGTCTCTGAAAGTTTTGGCGATCGGTTGATAGCTCTGTTGTGAGGCGCAGTGGCCTTATGGTTAGTGCGCTGGACTCCTGATCGCGCAGTCTGGTTTGAGCCCTGGCTGGGGTCTTTACGTTGTGTTCTTAGGCAAGACACTTTGCCCTTAGTAGTATAATTGGGCACCAAAACATTGTTTGGGAAACCTGACAGAATGCTGGGGAGTACCCTGTGATGGGACATCCCACGCAGGGGTGGTAATAATGCTCTTAGCTGCTTTATGCGGAAGGAACTTGAGTTAAACGCCGAGAGCTACGAGCCAGTTGGGCCTATATTCTTTACTTTGATAATTCTTATATTTTACATGATCAGTTAGAGTATCTTTATTAGCAAAGGTTTTGTGAAGCATAATCGAGTAAAAATTAGCGATAAGAATGAACGACGTTTCGGTGAAATCGTGACAGTTTATCTTTAAGCATTTGAACTTGAAAATGGTCTCACGATGTCACCGAAACGTTGTTCTTTCTTATCGCTAATTAGAGTATCGATTCGGTTAATGACATAACTTGACCAAAACGAACACTCTGACATGTGTAATTTCATGTACTATTTCCATCTTTCTTTTTTTCAGAGCAAACTGTAGTGTATGTAGTCATTTTCCTGCCAAGGAACTATTCTCAACAGATCAAACCTGAACGCAGTTTATAGGCCTATACTGACCACATGGCTGAAGCATCTGCTTATGTTATCCCTTTCTCACTTGAGGCATTTTACCCTGGATCATATGTGCTACAGAGGTATGTATATTGGCATAACTTCAAGTTATAACTGTTTCTGTTGGGTCTTTAGATAAGTGTCGGCCGGTGGATAAGCGCGTATCTCCCATCAATATTAATGTAGTCTGCGGTACATTTTGAACCTGCCAGTGCGTTATGTTCAGGTCTGGTTTGTCCTCGTTGTTTGGTTCTCAAATGCAAACTATATGAACTCATTTTCTATACTCGTTTTCCGACCGGGCTTTTCCATACATGAAGCGTTTAGATATTTTTTTGTGCCGGATTACGCTGTGCATCGTTGTTGTGCATGATTTCACTTTCCTCACTAGTCACCAGGGAAAAAAATGTTGTTATCTCGGAAACGGGTATGGTGATGTTGATTAATCTGTCTAAACATCTCTTTCTTTCTATAAAACAAAAAAAAGTCCGGTTTTTCCGCAGAATATTATTGCAATAAACAATCACCAGAACCGTAAACGTACCCAAGAAGTGATGAAAATATAATTGTGGCCTAGTTAATACTCCTTGCTTTGAACAAGTTGAATCAGTATTAATTAAAAATGAATGCCTCTAAAAGGTCTCACAAAAAGGCGTGGTCCCGCTTGACCATGAAATATCAAGTACATTGAATTGTTCTTTGAATTTGACTAAGTTCATCTATTTTCATGTTTCATGTTTTGCTTTTTGCCTTTCCTTTTTTTATGTTTTTACATCTTATGCACGTAAAGTGAACCGTTAAAATAAAAAAAAATTAATGATTCTCTAGAGGCTGATACTGATCATTGCTTTTCTGCAAATATATGAATGTTACACAGTAGAACCATGTTAATAGCACCCCATCTTTAGCCCATAAAGGTGTCCTTAACATACCACAATGACCGACTATCAACCTTTTCTTCGGGCTAAAAAAGTGGTTGTAATAACAAGGTGGTTGTATTATCGGGTTGGAAGTAAGGCGGGGCTCCCCCATAAATATTTACCCGACTTACCTGATCACATCCACAATTGTTTTGTCATTATATGTTGCCGTCAGTGGTTCTTCGTGCTATGATCTTGATGCATATAGTTGTGTGGGTGATGATACATCAACTTATTCAGCTTATTTTAACCTTAGAAAAGCCAAAATTATGATCACAACTCGCTGCATTCTGATTACCTCTCGTCAATTTTCAATGTATATTTCTTGACCATTTTGCTGTCCACAGGCTGAATCGTTGTTCACCGTTCAGGTGACAAATCAAGCCAGCACGCGCTACATTTTCCAGGCCAAACAAAATCACGATTGTCATTATCCCAAGCCAGCCAGGGGAAACGAATTTTGAAGTTTTTCAACATCTGAAAAGCTGAAAACTTTTTTGCATCATCATTTTGATCGGAAAAAAATTGACGAGCAATTTTGAAATCAAGAAATTAAAAAAAAACAACGGCTGAACAAAATATAGAAAAAATGATTCCTTCGACGGTGTCCAGCTTCATCTTTTTCGTTATATTAACAAAACGCAGGTGTGTTGTCAGAAGTGGGATTCGAACCCACATCTACAAGAGTAGACTGCGACCTGAACGCAGCGCCTTAGACCGCTCGGCCATCCTGACTTGCACATGATTAGTAGCTAAATATGTATTGTTCTTCTCCACAGCCTTCAAAAGTTGCTCACCGTTCGGGTGACAAATCAAACCAGTCCGCACTACAGTTTCCTGGCAAAACAAAATATCACGATTGTCATTATTCCAAGCCAGTCAAGGGAAATGACATTTGACGATTTCAAAGCATTGTTTCAACATCTGAAAAACTGAAAACTTTTTTTGCTTGATCATTTTGATCGCAAAACTTGACGAGCAATTAAAAAATTCAAATCAACACATCAAAGAAAACAAACGGCTGAGAAAAATGTAGGGAAAAAAATGATTGCTTCAACGGCGTCCGGCTTCATGTTTTTTTATATTAACAAAAAGCAGGTGTGCTGTCAGGAGTGGGATTCGAACCCACGCCTACAAGAGTAGACTGCGACCTGAACGCAGCGCCTTAGACCGCTCGGCCATCCTGACTTGCACATAGTACCACGTTAAATTTCTTGTCAGAAAGGAATCATATTTAGCAAAGCTTTAGACATTTTTCTCCCCAGTCGCTTGTCCCTCTTAGCCGTCGAAGCCAATTGGCACGAAGAAAAGATACCTTGTTGGAAAAAAATGTTATTGCAAGTTTAATTTTTATAGTTTGTCTTTAAGGTTTAGCAAGCTCCTAAGCAACCACAGTTGAAAATAGACTTTAATTTATGGACTTCCTCCTTCACACTTTCGTGTCATGGATGGTTTGTCTTGAAAAATTTAAGTTAAGCTATACATCAAATGCGCGACGTGTAATTGGCATGTCTTCTTCTTTATGGCTTTCCTCGCCAGAGGAAAATAAATTGCTATCTTAGAAACGGATACGCTGATGTTGATCAATCTGTCTAGAGATCTCTTTCTTTCTATAAAAACAAAAATAGTCCAGTTTCTTTGCAGAATATTAGTGTAATAAACAGTCACCTAAAACGTGAACGTATCCAAGAAGTTATAAAAATATAATTGTGGCTTCGTGAATACTGCTAGCTTTGAACAAGTTGAATCCGCGTTAATTAAAAATGAATGTCTTAAAAGGTCTTGCAAAAAGGCGTGGTCGAGCTTGACCATGAAACAACAAGTACATTGAATTGTTCTTTGAATTTGATTAAGTTCGTCTATTTTCATGTTTCATGTTTTGCTCTTTACATATTTTTCTGCTTCCATATAACATGCACACTAAGTGAACCGTTGAAATAAAAACGTTTCGACGACTTCATCTCTTTTCCACAAATATATGAATGTTATATAGTAGAACCATAGCACCCCATCTTTAGCCCATAAAGGTTTGGTCGCATGAAAGGAGTCCTTAACATACCGCCGGCAATGACTGAGTATCAATACCTTTTCTTCGGGCTAAAAAAGTAGTTGTAATAACAAGGTGGTCGTATTATCGAGTTGGACGTAAGGCGGGGCTCCACCATAAATATTTACCCGACTTACCTGATCACATCCACAATTGTTTTGTCATTATAGGTTGCCGTCAGTGATTCTTCGTGCTATGATCTTGATGTATATAGTTGTATAGGTGATACATCAACTTATTCAGCTTATTTTAACCTTAGAAAAGGCAAAAATTATGATCACAACTTGCTGCGTTCTGATTGCCTCTCATCAATTTTCAATGTATTTCTCTTGATCATTTTGTTCAGTGTCCACAGACTAAATCGTTGTTCACTGGCCGGGTGACAAATCAAGGGAGCACGCACTACATTTTCTAGGCCAAACAAAACCACGATTGTCACTATTCCAAGTCAGTCAAGGGAAATGACCGTTTTAAGATTTCAAAGCATTCTTTCAATATCAGAAAACCTGAAAACTGTTTGCATGATCACTTTGATCGCAAACCTTGACAAGCAATTGAAACATTTCAAATCAACACATTAGAGAGAACAAACGGCTGAACAAAATGTAGAAAATAGAAGATTCCTTCGACGGGCGTCCAGTTTCATGTTTTAATTATATTAACAAAAAGCTGGTATGTTGTCAGGAGTGGGATTCGAACCCACGCCTACAAGAGTAGACTGCGACCTGAACGCAGCGCCTTAGACCGCTCGGCCATCCTGACTTGCACATGATTAAAGTTAAATCTCTTGTTAGAAAGGAATCATATTTAGCAAAGCTTTAGACATTTTCGTCCCCAGAGTCGCTTGTCCCTCTTAGCGGGCGAAGCCAATTGGCACGAAAAAAAGATTACGTTGTTAGAAAAAATGTTATTGTAAGTTTAATTTTTATAGTTTAGCTTTAAAGGCGCTCAGTCACGGTTTTCGCGTATTGACAAGTTTAGGCTCAATTTTTGAAATTCGTCGTTTGTAATCCGTGTCAATCTTCTCCATCCTTAGCCATCCTTGTTCCATTATGGTTTATCATTATCTCTTTGGTGTTTTTCTATCTTATTAAACTGTTATTTTCAGGTTTCCTACCATTTAAAGGTAATTTTGTATGTGGTCAAAATAACTTAACATACCGTGACTGAGCCCCTTTAAGGTTTACCAAGTTCTTAAGCAACCACAGTTAAAAATATACTGTAATTAGTGGACATCCACCTCCAGATTTCCATGTCATGGACGGTTTATCTTGAAAAATGTAACTTAAACTGAACATCAAATGCGCGACGTGTAATTGGCATGTCTTCTTCTTTGTAGTTTTCCTTGCCAGAGGGGAAAAAGTGTTATCTCGGAAAACAGTACGGTGATGTTGATTGATCTGTCCAACAATCTCTTTCTTTCTATAAAATCGAAAATAGTCCAGTTTCTTCGCAGAATATTAGTGTAATAAACAGTCACCAGATACGTGAACGTACCCAAGAAGTTATGAAAATGAAATTGTGGCTTCGTGAATTCTGCTAGCTTTGAACAAGTTGAAACAGCGTTAATTAAAAATGTGTGTCTTAAAAGGTCTTGCAAAAAGGCGTGGTTGCGCTTGACCATGAAACATCAAGTACATTGAATTGTTCTTTGAATTTGATTAAGTTCGTCTATTTTCATGTTTCACGTTTTGCTCTTTACCTATTTTTCTGCTTTCATATAACATGCACATTAAGTGAACTGTTGAAATTAAAACGTTTCGACGACCTCATCTCTTTTCCACAAATATATGGATGTTATATAGTAAACCTATAACACCCCATCTTTAGCCCATAAAGATGTGGTCGTATGAAAGGAGTCCTTAACACACCGCAATGACTGAGTATCAATACCTTTTCTTCGGGCTAAAAAAGTGGTTGTAATAACAAGGTGGTCGTATTATCGGGTTGGACGTAAGGCAGGGCTCCACCATAAATATTTACCCGACTTACCTGATCACATCCACAATTGTTTTGTCATTGTATGTTGCCGTCAGTGATTCTTCGTGCTATGATCTTAAGGCATAGTTATATAGGCGATACATCAACTTATTGAGCTTATTTTAACCTTAGAAAAGGCAAAAATTATGATCACAACTTGCTGCGTTCTGATTGCCTCTCATCAATTTTCAATGTATTTTTTCTCTTGACCATTTTGTTCAGTGTCCACAGGCTAAATCGTTGTTCACTGGTCGGGTGAGAAATCAAGGGAGCACGCACTACATTTTCTAGGCCAAACAAAATCACGACTGTCACCATTCCAAGCCAATCAAGGGAAATGACCGTTTTAAGATTTCAAAGCATTCTTTCAACATCTGAAAACCTGAAAACTTTCTTTGCATGATCACTTTGATCGCAAAACTTGACCAGCAATTGAAAAATTTCAAATCAACACATCAAAGAGAACAAACGGCTGAACAAACTGTAGAAGACAAAAGATTCCTACGAGGGCGTCCAGCTTCATGTTTTCATTATATTAACAAAAAAAAAGGTGTCAGGAGTGGGATTCGAACCCACGCCTACAAGAGTAGACTGCGACCTGAACGCAGCGCCTTAGACCGCTCGGCCATCCTGACTTGCACATGATAACCAGCTAAATCTCTCAAAAAGAATGATATTTAACAAAGCTTTGAACATTCTCGTCCCCAGAGTCGCTTGTCCCTCTTAACCGGCGAAGCCTTGGCACGAGGAAAAGGTGGCCCTGAAGACAGATGATTTGATTAGCTAAACTAAGAAACTTGAACTAAGATTTTCATCAATTCGACGCTTGTTTTCTTTAAGGTTTAGCAAGTTCCTAAGCAAGCACAGTTAAAAATATACTGTAATTCAGTTTATGGACATCCTCTTTCAGACTTCCATGTCATGGATGGTTTATCTTGAAAAATTTAACTCAAACTGTACATCAAATGCGCGACGTGTAATTGGCATGTATTCTTCTTTATGGCTTTCCTTGCCAGAGAAAAAAAAATGTTATCTCGGAAACGAGTACGGTGATGTTGATTGATCTGTCTAACAATCTCTTTCTTTCTATAAAACAAAAATAGGCCAGTTTGTTTGCAGAATATTAGTGTAATAAACAGTCACCAGATGCGTGAAAGTACCCAAGACGAAATGAAAATATAATTTTGGCATCGTAAATGCTTCTTGCTAGGAGCAAGCTGAATCAGTGTAGTAAAATGAATGCCTTGAAAGTTTTGCAAAAAGGGGTGGTCGCGCTTTACCATCAAGTACATGAAATTGTTCCTTGAATTTGATAAAGTACATCGATTTTCATGTTTCATGTTTTGCTTTTTACCTGTGTTTCTGCTTTCAAATAACACGCACATTAAATGAACCGTTGAAATAAAAACATTTCGACGACTTCCTTGTAGCTGATATTGATCATCTCTTTTCCTCAAATATGTGAATGTATATATTTAGAACTATGTTAATAGCACCCCATCTTTAGCCCATAAAGTTGTGATCGTGTTGTGATCCAAGCTGGTCAAGGAAACAGCATTTGAAGATTTCAAAGCATTCTTTCACCATCTGAAAACGTTTTAGCGTTATCATTTTTATCCCAAAACTTGAAGAGCAACTGAAAAATTTAAAATCAACATATCAAATAGCGGCTGAACAAAATGTAGAAAAAATTATTCCTTCGACGGCGTCCAGTTTCATGTTTTAATTATATTTACAAAAAAAAGGTGTGTTGTCAGGAGTGGGATTCGAACCCACGCCTACAAGAGTAGACTGCGACCTGAACGCAGCGCCTTAGACCGCTCGGCCATCCTGACTTGCGCATTAAGGTAAATCTCTTGTCACAAAAGAACCATATTTAACAAAGCTTTAGACATTTTCGTCCCCAGAGTGGTTTGTCCCTCTTAGCCGGCGAAGCCAATTGGCACGAAGAAAAGATTACGTTGTTAGAAAAAAATGTTATTGTAAGTTTAATTTTTATAGTTTATCTTTAAAGGCGCTCAATCACGGTTTTCGCGTATTGAAAAGTTTAGCCTCAATTTTTCAAATTCGCCGTTCGTAATCCGTGTCAATCTTCTCCATCCTTAGCGATCCTTGTTCCTTTATGGTTTATCATTTTCTCTTTGGTGTTTTTCTATCTTATTGAACTGTCATTTTCAGGTTTCCTACCATTTAAAGGTAATTTTGTATATTGCCAAAATAACTCAAAATACCGTGAGTGAGCCCCTTAAAGGTTTACCAAGTTCCTAAGCAACCACAGTTAAAAATATACTGTAATTAATGGACATCCACCTCCAGATTTCCATGTCATGGATGCTTCATCTTGAAAAATTTAACTTAAACTGAGCATCAAATGCGCAACGTGTAATTGGCACGTCTTCTTCTTTATGGCTTTCCTCGCCAGAGAAAAAAAAATTGTTATCTCGGAAACGGGTAAGGTGATGCTGATAAATCTGTCTAGCAATCTCTTTCTTTCTATAAGACAAAAATAGTCCAGTTTCTTCGCAGAATATTAGTGCAATAAACAATCACCAGAAATGTGGACGTACCCAAGAAGTTATCTTAATATAATTGTGGCTTCGTGAATACTGCTTGCTTTGAACAAGCTGAATCAGTATTAATTGAAAATGATGTAATTATATGAATGTTACACAGTAGAACCATGTTAATAGCACCCCATCTTTAGCCCATAAAGTTGTGGTCCTATTAAAGGTGTCCTTAACATACCACAATGACCGACTATCAACCTTTTCTTCGGGCTAAAAAAGTGGTTGTAATAACAAGGTGGTCATATTATCGGGTTGGACGTAAGGCGGGGTTCCCCATAAATATTTACCCGGCTTACCTAACCCCATCCACAATTGTTTTGTCATTATATGTTGCCGTCAGTGATTCTTCGTGCTATGATCTTGATGCATATAGTTGTATAGGTGATACCTCAACTTATTCAGCTTATTTTAACCTTAGAAAAGGCAAAACTTATGATCACAACGTGCTGCATCAGATTCTGATTGCCTCTCATCAGTTTTCAATGTATGTTTCTTGACCATTTTGTTCTCGACAGGCTACAAAAGTTGCTCACCGTTCGGGTGACCAATCAAACCAGCACGCACTACATTTTCCAGGCTTAACAAAATCACGATTGTCATTATTCCAAGCCAGTCAAGGGAAACGAAATTTGAAGATTTCAAAGCATTGTTTCAACATCTGAAAAACTGAAAACTTTTTTCCTTGATCATTTTGATCGCAAAAAATTGACGAGCAATTAAAACATTTTGAAATCAACACATTAAAAAAACAAACGGCCGAACAAACCATAGAAAAAATGATTCCTTCGACGGTGTCCAGCTTCATCTTTTTTGTTATATTAACAAAAAGCAAACGCATTGTCAGGAGTGGGATTCGAACCCACGCCTACATGAGTAGACCGCCCTAGACCGCTCGGCCATCCTGAGTTGCACATGATTATAGACTAAATCTGTATTGCTGTTGTCCACAGCCTTCAAAAGTTGCTCACCGTTCGGGTGACAAACCAAACCAGCCCGCACTACAGTTTCCTGGCAAAACAAAATATATGACGATTGTCATTATTCCAAGCCAGTCAAGGTAAATGACATTTGAAGATTTCAAAACATTCTTTCAACATCTGAAAAAGAGAAAACGTTTTTGCTTGATCATTTTGATCACAAAACTTGACGAGCAATTTAAAAATTCAAATCAACACATCAAAAAAACAAACGGCTGAACAAAATGTAGAAAAAAAATGATTGCTTCAACGGCGTCCGACTTCATCTTTCAATTCTATTAACAATAAAGCAGATGTGTTGTCGGGAGTGGGATTCGAACCCACGCCTACAAGAGTAGACTGCGACCTGAACGCAGCGCCTTAGACCGCTCGGCCATCCTGACTTGTACAATGCAACAAGCTAAATCTCTTTTTAAACAGGAATTATATTTAACAAAGCTTTAGACATTTTCATCCCCAGATCTAGAGTCGCTAGTCCCTCTTGCCGGCGAAGCCAATTGGCACGAAGAAAAGATTATGTTGTTAGAAAAAAAAATTCTATTGTAAGTTTAATTTTTGTAGTTTATCTTTAAGGTTTACCAAGTTCCTAAGCAACCACAGTTAAAAATATACTGTAATTTATGTACACCCACCTCAAGACTTCCATGTCATGGAGGGTGTTTCTTGAAAAATGTAACTTAAACTCAACATCAAATGCGCGACGTGTAATTGGCATGTCTTCTTCTTTATGGCTTTCCTCGCCAGAGAAAAAAAATACTATTATCTCGGAAACGGGTACGGTGATGCTTATTAATCTGCCTAGCAATCTCTTTCTTTGTATGAAACTAAAATAGTCCAGTTTCTTCGCAGAACATTAGTGTAATAAACTATCACCAGAAATGTGAACGTACCCAAGAATTGAAGTTATGAAAATATAATTGTGGCTTCGTGAATACTGCTTGCTTTGAACAAGCTGAATCAATATTAATTGAAAATGAATGCCTTTAAAGGTCTCACAAAAAGGCGTGGTCGCGCTTGACCATGAAACATCAAGTACATTCAATTGTTCTTTTAAATTTGATTAAGTTCACGTATTCTCGTGTTTCATGTTTTGCTTTTTGCCTATTTTTTCTGTTTTTACATATCATGCACATAAAGTGAACCGTTGAAATAGAAACATTTTAATGACTCTCTAGAAGCTGATATTGATTATCTCTTTTCTGCAGTTATATGAATGTTACACAGTAGAACCATGTTAATAGCACCCCATCTTTAGCCCATAAAGTTGTGGTCCTATTAAAGGTGTCCTTAACATACCACAATGACCGACTATCAACCTTTTCTTCTGGCTAAAAGAATGGTTGTAATAACAAGGTGGTCATATTGCTGGGTTGGACGTAAGGCGGGGCTACCCCATAAATATTTACCCGGCTTACCTAACCACATCCAAAAGTGTTTTGTCATTATATGTTGCCGTCAGTGATTCTTCGTGCTATGATCTTGATGCATATAGTTGTATAGATGATACCTCAACTTATTCAGCTTATTTTAACCTTAGAAAAGGCAAAACTTATGATCACAACGTGCTGCATCAGATTCTTATTGCCTCTCATCAATTTTCAATGTATTTTTCTTAACCTTTTTTCTTTATTCAGCGTTCGGGTGACAAATCAAACCAACTCGCGTTACCTTTTCCAGGCCAACCAAAATCACGACTGTCATTATTCAAAGCCAATCAAGGGAAACAAGATTTGAAGATTTTAAAGCATTCTTTCAACATCTGAAAACTGAAAACTTCCTTGCATGATCTTTTTGATCGCAAAAAATTGAAGAGCATCTCAAATATTTCCAAATAAACACATCAAAGAGAACAAGCGGCTGAACAAAGTATAGAAAAAAAAGATTCCTTCGACGGCGTCCGGCTTCATGTTTTAATTATAGTAACAAAAAGCAGGTGTGTTGCCAGGAGTGGGATTCGAACCCACGCCTACAAGAGTAGACTGCGACCTGAACGCAGCGCCTTAGACCGCTCGGCCATCCTGACTTGCACATGTTAACAAGCTAAATCTCTTGTCAGAAAGGAATCATATTTAGCAAAGCTTTAGACATTTTTCTCCCCAGTCGCTTGTCCCTCTTAGCCGGCGAAGCCAATTGGCACGAAGAAAAGATTACGTTGTCAGAAAAAAAATGTTATTGCAATTTTTTTTTATATAGTTTATGTTTAAGGTTTACCAAGTTCCTAAGCAACCACAGTTAAGAATATACTGTAATTTATGTACATCCTCCTCCAGATTTCCATGTCATGGATGGTTTATCTTGAGAAATGTAACTTAAACTGAACATCAAATGCACGACGTCTAATAGGCATTTCTTCTTTGTGGCTTTTCTCGCTAGAAAAAAAATTGTTATCTCGGAAACGGGTACGGTGATACTGATTAATCTGCCTAGCAATCTCTTTCTTTCTTTAAAAGCAAAAATAGTCCAGTTTTTTCGCAGAATATTAGTGTAATGAACAGTCACCAGAATCGTGAAAGTACCCAAGAAGTTATGAAAATATAATTATGGCTTCGTGAATACTGCTAGCTTTGAACAAGTTGAATCAGCGTTAATTACAAATGTATGTCTTAAAAGGTCTTGCAAAAAGGCGTGGTCGCGCTTGACCATGAAACATCAAGTACATTGAATTGTTCTTTGAACTTGATTAAGTTCGTCTGTTTTCATGTTTCATGTTTTGCTCTTTGCCTATTTTTCTGCTTACATATAACATGCACATTAAGTGAATTGTTGAAATTAAAACGTTTCGACGACCTCATCTCTTTTCCACAAATATATGAATGTTATATAGTAGAACCATAGCACCCCATCTTTAGCCCATAAAGATGTGGTCGTATGAAAGGAGTCCTTAACACACCGCAATGACTGAGTATTAATACCTTTCTTTGGGCTAAAAAAGTGGTCGTTATAACAAGGTGGTCGTATTATCGAGTTGAACGTAAGGCGGGGCTCCACCATAAATATTTACCAGACTTACCTGATCACATCCACTATTGTTTTGTCATTATATGTTGCCGTCAGTGATTCTTCGTGCTATGATCTTGATGCATATAGTTGTATAGGTGATACATTAACTTATTCAGCTTATTTTAACCTTAGAAAAGGCAAAAATTATGATCACAACGTACTCAGTATTCTGATTGCCTCTCATCACTTTTCAATGTATTTTCCTTGACCATTTTGCTCAGTGTCCACAGGCTAAATCGTTGTTCACCGGTCGGGTGACAAATCAAGGGATCACGCACTACATTTTGTAGGCCAAACAAAATCACGATTGTCAGTCTTCCAAGCCAGTCAAGGGAAATGACCGTTTTAAGATTTCAAAGCATTCTTTCAACATCTGAAAACCTGAAAACCGTTTTGCATGATCACTTTGATCGCAAAACTTGAGGAGCAATTGAAACATTTCAAATCAACACATCAGAGAGAACAAACGGCTGAACAAAATGTAGGAAACAAAATATTCCTTCGAGGGCGTCCAGCTTCATGTTTTCACTATATTAACAAAAAGCAGGTATGTTGTCAGGAGTGGGATTCGAACCCACGCCTACAAGAGTAGACTGCGACTTGAACGCAGCGCCTTAGACCGCTCGGCCATCCTGACTTGCATATGGTAACAAGCTAAATCTCTTGTCAGAAAACAATCATATTTAACAAAACTTGAGACATTTTTCTCCCCAGACGCTTGTCCCTCTTAACCGGTGAAGCCTTGGCACGAGGAAAAGGTGGCCCTGAAGACAGATGATTTGACTGGCTAAACTAAGAAACTTGAACTAAGATTTTCATTAATTCGACGCTTGTTTTCGTTAAGGTTTAGCAAGTTCCTAAGCAAGCACAGTTAAAAATATACTGTAATTCAGTTTATGGACATCCTCTTCCAGGCTTCCATGTCATGGATGGTTTTTCTTGAAAAATTTAATTTAAACTGTACATCAAATGCGCGACGTGTAATTGGCATGTATTCTTCTTTATGGCTTTCCTTGTCAGAGAAAAAAAATGTTATCTCGGAAACGAGTACTGTGATGTTGATTGATCTGTCTAACAATCTCTTTCTTTCTATAAAACAAAAATAGGCCAGTTTGTTTGCAGAATATTAGTGTAATAAACAGTCACCAGATACGTGAAAGTACCCAAGACGAAATGAAAATATAATTGTGGCATCGTAAATGCTTCTTGCTAGGAGCAAGCTGAATCAGTGTAGTAAAATGAATTCCTTGAAAAGTTTTGCAAAAAGGCGTGGTCGCGCTTTACCATGAAACATGAAGTACATGAAATTGTTCTTTGAATTTGATAACGTACATCGATTTTCATGTTTCATGTTTTGCTTTTTACCTGTTTTTCTGCTTTCATATAACACGCACATTAAATGAACCGTTGAAATAAAAACATTTCGACGACTTCCTTGTAGCTGATATTGATCATCTCTTTTCCTCAAATATGTGAATGTATATATTTAGAACTATGTTAATAGCACCCCATCTTTAGCCCATAAAGTTGTGATCGTGTTGTGATCCAAGCTGGTCAAGGAAAACAACATTTGAAGATTTCAAAGCATTGTTTCACCATTTCACCATTTTATCACTTTTTAACGTTATCATTTTTATCCCAAAACTTGAAGAGCAACTGAAAAATTTAAAATCAACATATCAAAGAGCGGCTCAACAAAATGTAGAAAAGATGATTCCTTCGACGGCGTCCAACTTCATCTTTTTCGTTATATTAACAGAGAGCAAATATATTGTCAGGGGTGGGATTCGAACCCACGCCTACAAGAGTAGACTGCGACCTGAACGCAGCGCCTTCGACCGCTCGGCCATCCTGACTTGCTCATTATTATAAGCTAAATCTCTTGTCACAAAAGAACCATATTTAACAAAGCTTTAGACATTTTCGTCCTGAGAGTCGCTTGTCCCTCTTAGCCGGCGAAGCCAATTGGCACGAAGAAAAGATTACGTTGTTAGAAAAAAAAATGTCATTGTAAGTTTAATTTTTATAGTTTTTATCTTTGAAGGCGCTCAGTCACGGTTTGCGCGTATTGAAAAGTTTAGTGTCAATTTTTCAAATTCGTCGTTTGCAATCCGTGTCAATCTTCTCCATCCTTAGCCATCCTTGTTCCATTATAGTTTATCATTATCCCTTTGGTGTTTTTCTATCTTATTGAACTGTTATTTTCAGGTTTCCTACCATTTAAAGGTAATTTTGTATGTGGCCAAAATAACTTAAAATACCGTAAGTGAGCCCCTTTGAGGTTTACCAAGTTCCTAAGCAACCACAGTTAAAAATATACTGTAATTAGTGGACATCCACCTCCAGATTTCCATGTCATGGATGGTTATCTTGAAAAATGTAACTTAAACTGAACATCAGATGCGCGACGTGTAATTGGCATGTCTTCTTCTTCATGGCTTCCCTCGCCAGAGGAAAAAAAAAATTGTTATCTCGGAAACGGGTACGGTGATGCTGATTAATCTGTCTAATGAGCAATCTCTTTCTTTCTATCAAAACAAAAATAGTCCAGTTTCTTCGCAGAATATTAGTGTAATAAACAATCACCAGAAATGTGAACGTTCTCAAGAATTGAAGTTATGAAAATATAATTGTGGCTTCGTCAATACTGCTTGCTTTGAACAAACTGAGTCAGTATTAATTAAAAATGAATGTCTTTAAAAGGTCTCCCAAAAAGGCGTGGTCGCGCTTGACCATGAAACATTAAGTTCTTTGAATTTGATTAAGTTCATCTATTCTCATGTTCCATGTTTTGCTTTTTGCCTATTTTTTTCTGTTTTTGCATATCATGCGCATGAAGTGAACCGTTGAAATAGAAACATTTTAATGACTCTCTGGAAGCTGATATTAATTATCTCTTTTCTGCAAATATATGAATGTTACACAGTAGAACCATGTTAATAGCACCCCATCTTTAGCCCATAAAGTTGTGGTCCTATTAAAGGTGTCCTTAACATACCACAATGACCGATTATCAACCTTTTCTTCGGGCTAAAAAAGTGGTTGTAATAACAAGGTGGTTGTATTATTGGGTTGGAAGTAAGGCGGGGCTCCACCATATTTACCCGACTTACCTGATCACATCCACAATTGTTTTGCCATTATATGTTGCCGTCAGTGATTCTTCGTGCTATGATCTTTGATGTATATAGTTGTATAGGTGATACATCAACTTATTCAGCTTATTTCAACCTTAGAAAAGGCAAAAATTATGATCACAACGTACTCAGTATTCTGATTGCCTCTCATCAATTTTCAATGTATTTTTTTTTCTTGACCATTTTGTTCAGTGTCCACAGGCTAAATCGTTGTTCACTGGTCGGGTGACAAATCAAGGGAGCACGCACTACATTTTGTAGGCCAAACAAAATCACGATTGTCAGTCTTCCAAGCCAGTCAAGGGAAATGACCGTTTTAAGATTTCAAAGGATTCTTTTAACATCTGAAAACCTGAAAACCTTTTTGCATGATCACTTTGATCGCAAAACCTGACGAGCAATTGAAAAATTTCAAATCAACTCATCAGAGAGAAGAAACGGCTGGACAAAATGTAGAAAAAAGAAGATTCCTTTGACAGGCGTCCGACTTCATGTTTTAATTATATTAACAAAAAGCAGGTATGTTGTCAGGAGTGGGATTCGAACCCACGCCTACAAGAGTAGACTGCGACCTGAACGCAGCGCCTTAGACCGCTCGGCCATCCTGACTTGCACGTGATTACAGGCTAAATCTCTTTTGAGAAAGGGATCATATTTAGCAAAGCTTTGAACATTCTCGTTTCCAGAGTCGCCTGTCTCTCTTAGCCGACGAATGAATGTTATACATCAGAACTATGTTAATAGCACCCCATCTTTAGCCCATAAAGTTGTGATCGTATTAAAGGAGTCCTTAACATACCACAATGACTGAATATCAAAGCCTTTTCACCAGGCTAAAAATGTGGTCGTAATTAGAGGGGTGTCATATTATGGACGTAAGGCGGGACTCCTCCACAAGTATTTACGATACTTACCTAACCACATCCACAAGCTTTTTGTCATTGTAACTTGCAGTCAGCGATTCCTCGTGCGTTTATCCTAAGGCATAGCTGTATAGGTGATACCTCAACTTGTTGAGCTTATTTTAACCTTAGAAACGGAAAAAAAAATTGATCGCAACGTGCTACATTCTGATTGCCTCTCATCAATTTTCAGTGTACTTTTCTTGACCATTTTGCTATGTCCACAGGCTAGCTACAAACGTTATTCACCGTTCGGGTGACAAATCAAGCGAGCCTCATTTGTTCTAACGACCACGCACCACATTTTCTATGCCAAACAAAATCACGATTATCACTTTTCCAAGCCAGTCCGCAAGGGAAACAACATTTGAATATTTCATAGCATTCTTTCAACATCTGAAAAAAATTTTAGCGTGATCATTTTGATCGCAAAACTTGAAGAGCAATTGAAAATTTTCATTTCAACACATCAAAGAGAACAAACGGCTGAACAAAATGTAGAAAAAAGAAGATTCCTTTGACGGCGTCCGGCTTCATGTGTTTTGTTTTAACAAAAAGCAGGTTGTTGTCAGGAGTGGGATTCGAACCCACGCCTACAAGAGTAGACTGCGACCTGAACGCAGCGCCTTAGACCGCTCGGCCATCCTGACTTGCAGATGGTTACAAGTTGAATTTCTTGTCGGAAAAGAATGATATTTAGCAATGCTTTAGACATTGTCGTTCCCAGAGCCACCTGTCCCGCTTAGCCGGCGAAGCCTTAGCACGAGGAAAAGGTGGCTCTGAAGACAGGATTGGCTAAACTAAGAAACTTGAACTAAGATTTTCATTAATTCGACGCTTGTTTTCTTCCAGAAATTATCCACTGGTTAATCTTCAACTAAAATCGTTCGCTTACAGAACCTACCAAGGGACCTGGAAAGATATTAAAAAGGAAAGGTAAAATTTTTACCCAAGTGAAATGGGATTCCCATGTTTTGTCATGAAGAACTTCACTGATAATTACCCAGGTTAGTCAGTTGTAATTTTCCTGAAGGTCTTTCGGTGCCGTGTTTGAACGGTTTTACTTATATGTCAGCCAAATGATATTTTTTGGAAGAAAACCAGCGTTGAATTAAGGAATATTTTTTCCAAAAATTTTGCCATTTTCCCCTCGTGCTAAGGCTCCGACGGCTAAGAAAGACAAGAGGATCTGGGGACGAGAATGAACTTTGGAGTTTAGTTTCTTCCCGTAATTTAATCCTTTGTTAATTTTCGATTTTAGAAGCACGATGTTTATTCACCAGGAAACTTGATAGTTCATTTCTTATAGTGGAGAGTGGTTTGGTGCGAATTTATAAATTGTCTTGGTCAGGAGCCTGTCTTGGTATAACTTCATCTCCTTCATCAGGAACTGATTTTATGATCCATCGGTGCATGAATCAGTGGTACTGTAAACACTATATGAAGCTTAACCTATGTCAGTAACGAGGTCAGCTGTATAGTATTTATAGGCTTAATAGCAAAAGATGAAATTTCATTACGTAATGCCGGTTTAAGGTTCAATGGTGACTCAAAATGTCGTAAATCAAGTCCACTTCTCAGCTGACTGTGTTGTGGGATGAAATGTGTAATTTTATTTCTATTGTTCCTAAGCAACGACAGTTCAATATGCACTGTAATTTATGAACGTCATCCTCGAAACTTCCTCATCATGAACCCCAGGTCATGGACGGTTTATCTTGAAAGATTTAACTTGCGCTTCTTTTGCCATGCGTCACAGTCATAACAATCCTCCCTTTTGTTGGTACATTTTACTGTAGTACACGTTTTTTGAGGTTTCTGCTGATTTGAAGGTAACTTCGTGCATCAATGGTATCACCAAAAATTACTCGAGAAAACGTGACGGACCACCTTAAACGCCTTTCGTTTCCTATGTCTCCAGAGGCTTCCTGTAAGTAAATTTCACCGGGACACCTCATTACATAAATCCAGTGCGTTTGTTCCTGCACGCAGTTGTCAAAACAGTGTGAATTGCAACACTTTCCTTTTTCAAACGTTTCATTTAGCACTTGCAGAAGCACATGTGGATCCGAATGAGAACGTGCATGTATTTGTGTATGAGAGCGGGAAATATAAATAACACACACTCCTTTGGAGGGGCCTTATCTACCACGTTGGCATTACAAGGATGGGTGTTTTAGGACAAGAGAGGTTATCGCAGTGTTGTCAGTTGCCAAAATAAACTGCGTCAGGGGCAAGCTGCATTTCTTTTCAGGTTTTTTTTTTTCGGAACATCCTAAGTCGCAAACATCACTGCTATGATCTCACTCGTGATCTCTGTTGTCTTAAGATTTTCTCCCCCAGTTCAAATGCATGACGTTCCATATATTCACTTGCATAAGGATGAGTGAGTGAATAACATTCCTAGTAAGCAAACACTGTGACCACAGACAATGAGACATGAATTTCGTGCAAGCGGGAATATATCAAAGTTTGTACACTTTCCGAGCACTAATCAAAGACTTTGCCAAGATATCGAGACTCTGCTGCACGGTTTAAAGTCCACCACATCACAATCACAGTGTTTTATTCAAAAGATACAAATAATATGTATAAAAAAATATCTCTTGAAATGGAAATCATGAGGTTAGCCCTGTACGTGACAATTCCCACAGCGGACGTTTTATAAGGAAGAAGAAACAGAGATAAGTGACAGAATTTCTACAAATCATCAGCTCTTCCTTCTTTCTGTTACCGGTAGAATACCCGGGGGGAGAGATACTTCCTTATATGAGCCGTATAGGTATGTGAGGCCCCAGAATATGGTTTTTGAGTGGTTTTGGTCGTAAAAGGGTATAGATTTCGACCATTTTGGTCTGAAATACTTATAGGGTATGTTTTTCACTCTGGCTTGGCATTGGATATTTTGTGTACAAGTAACTTTTTTCCGCACCAACATTAGCAAATTTGTAGCCCTTCTCAAATGTTTGCGCAAATTAGAAACAATTACGGTTAAGTGCGGGCATAATTATTACAGTCGTATACTAATTTTAGAGGTCGGGGTATCGATTTTTTGCTAAGTTCTGAAATAGGGGGTTTTTTCCAGGAAAATCACAGATTTTGGTCTGAAATAGGGCACAGGTTTCAAGGTTCGTTCCACACACCTGACCCCACAAAAAACTCTGAGATAACCCCCCTACCCGGTTGGGGGGGGGGGGTGTAGAATCAAGTAGCAGTTTTCTTCAAAAGGAGGAATCAAAAGAAACAGGTTAGCAGTTTGTGTTCATTTGGGGAAGGATTCAAATTAAACCAAACGAACAAAACTTAAAGTTGGAACACCGCAATAAATGTGATTGTGATGTGCGCTACAATGCTTCCGTGTTGATCGGTTTGTACAAGGAATATACCGGGTGGCACTCACCAAAACACCAACCGCACCAGACACCACAAATGTAAATTTGCCGCAGCACAAAAGCTGCATACCTGACCCTTCACCCCGTTGAAGCGCTCTGGCTTTGTTCAAGCAGCTGAAACAGGAAGTTGTAATTATAATACCCTGAGCTGTGTTAGCGTGATTCAAACTCTTGCCTATATTTTGTTTTGCATTTGTTATCGTTTATTTTAGTTTGTACGTGTCCTTATTTTCTTTTTCCGTGCTTCTTTTGAATACATGAACTTGGCAATGCGCTAAAAAATGCCAAAGGTTGAAGCTATTTATGTTTGTTTCCTTCAACTGTAAGTTCATAGACCGTGACATTGTGATGTCACGTAAGCGCACTCTTGTGAAGCAAGTAATCGCTAATTGCCAGATTTCCTTGAGACTTCGCCAACAAATATTTCCTAAACCTTTTCTCTGGTTTGAGCAAAGTTTGAACCGGCATCACGTATAAATTAATGGAAACAAAGATAACTTTAGGGCTATTGATGAAGTTGACATTTTTGTGAGCCCACGGACAGTTTGAACGGAACAGTTAAGCTAGGGAAAACCCCTGCTGTCGCCATGGTGATGAAAAGTTATTCTCTTTTTAATTGTTGTTTATTGTTTTCAAGCTGGATTGCATAACTTTCAGAAGCTTTTGAGAGGAACGAACCAATCATAAAGTGTCATTCTCACTCGACAGTTGCCAATCACATTCTGAATGAATTTGGTTGGTTCGTTAGACCGCCTGTAGCATTACTTCGTATCGCACAATTGTTTGTCTGCCTAAATAACAACAGATATATGGACGTCAAATTTTCTCAAGGAAAGACTTATCCAAAGCTTGATCCAACGGAGGACTAGATTGAACTGATGGCAAAATTCTAACAATCGCAGCAAATTGGGCTGTTTGTAGTTCACTACAAGGTTCGGTCAAGTCATGGAAAAATCTGAGTTGAAAAGCCTGGATTCTTTGAATACAGGGGCTGAGATAGACAGCAAGCTGACCAGCCTACTGAATTTTTTTATGGCACAAAATTTGCCTTGGAAAGTGGGTAAGTAGCGAAGAATAATTGTTTTAATTACCCAATATGTATAGGAACGTAGCTTTTTCCGCAAAAAAACACGTCTGGATATTATTATGCAAAAATCATTTGCCTACAAGCTGGTGTGATAATCGCGTAATCACTGTGATAGCCAGACGGCAGGAATGGGAGGCAGGGGTATAAACTGTAACTACTTTGCAAGAGTGTACTTTTAGCGATGAATTTTACCGCAGCAAACGTTGAAAATAGTGTAGAAATTCTTGGGTGAGGAAAATGTCACTATTGTTGTAAAGAAAGAACAGACTGCAAAATGGCTAAGAACTATTAAATTTGGTGTCAATAAACATTACATGGGTCAGAGATCAAACGGAACAAAATGACAAGTTTAAGGAAAACTCGGTGTATCTGTCCACTAGCAAACAAATCGATTCTAAATGAACGAAATTTATCGGTGTAAGAGTTTCTAGGCGCGATAGAATTGGACAAGGAAGGCTGTATTTCTCAGATGAAATGTTTTACGCCTCACTGCCTTGTGCTTCAGCGCGACAGGAAGTTATAAGTCACTTGACATTGTGTGAATATATCACGTCGTCTTTAACAAGCGTATGCAAATCTTGTCATGACTGTGTCTCGAGTTTCTTCCGCGTCACAAGCGAGTTGCCAAATGTTTGTTTTATTTAAGCAACCAAAACGTTTGACACACTAAATTATTTGTCAGAGCCAAAAAAATCCACTCTAATTTGCGCAATATCATCGCCATTTTTTCTAAGGCGAACTTCCAAGTTAGTGCGAGCAGATACTATGTGAGTCTTCAAATACATTAGCTCCATCTAGACATTTCCATAATAATCGCCCCACACATTCCACTTTTTTAACGTTAAATCCGTGAGCCCCAAAATTAAACATTGCACATTCGCAGGATTTTAGTCATATCCTGCACGCAATTTTGTAGGTGTTTTTTGCTGTTCACACCCTAGTCGGAACGTGATTTGTACTCTAAAGAATAGGTATAAAATAAGTTCCTTTATGTATCTTGTTCAAACTCCCTGATGAAGTCTGTATGATCAGACGAAACCGGTCGGAGAAAATAAAGCAAGTTGACAAGATCTGTTGCTGAAGTGCTGCTCACTAGTATTATTTTAAAAAAAAGTTCGAATTAGCAGGGTCCAATGGCTTGTAATTGGAATTCTGTGGGCAAAGTAGTGTCATGATAAGCGTGCGGAAGAAGACGCCAGATGATCTTATAATTTCGCTGAGTCATTTCTATTCTTTGCGTGTTCTGCAGACTTAGGAAATGAGGAAGTAAAATTAGATTCCGGCTCTAAAACAGAGCCCCAGTCTCCAACCAGTTGTTGTCAATCGATATTTGAGAAGCTGGAACTAGAGGAACCTGGTACTGCGTTACACATCACGGTAACCTTCCCGGATCTGAAGGAGCTCTATTTCAAGACGCAGTCACGTGTTAATCGCCATTCCAGGCAGCGAGTGGTCAAAGGCAAGGTTAGAGTTTGTGTTGCCACCGGGGGCCATCAAGTGCAAACTATTGAAGTTTACGTGGAAAGGACTCCTGATGCAGCACATCTGGTCGGAGATAGATGTGGAAGGGTTCACCTCAAGGCTCAGCCTGGACCGTACTTTTCGAGTAAGGTAAAGAAAAATAGCGTGACATGAGAGTGTCGAGATTGCGTGAGCCGACCCCTGGCTTAGTTTATATAGTTCCTCGCCTGGTAATATGCTTTTCCTAAACTTTTAATGCAAAGTACAATTTGGTTTACTTCATCGTCAGAAGTGCTTTGTAATACTGCTAATAGGCTGTGACGCTCTTGAAACGGCTTGACTACCGGACATTTCTCCTGAGAGCTCCCATGAGAGACCTTTGGATCGGTATGCGAGTACGAGAGCGACCACAAATGATCGAGATTCAAGCCATTTACTTTCCCAGAGCCCTCAATCTTCCCTTTTGCTAACCAGTTGAATAAGAGACTAACGAGGCGAGATTGATGTGAAAAGTGATAATCAAGAGCATAAGCACTAGGTTTGAAATGCCTTCCTGCTACTCAGTCTCGAAATCCTACTTTGATCGGCTAAAGGGCTGATATTCCTGAGTATGTACTGAGTAACTGAATCAAATGAAGCCCTTGGAAGTCTCCCTGTGAGCGCGGTTGCTTACCGCCCCTCTGAAACTATTCTAATGTGCCAGCATGCTATTTGTGTTATTACTGGACAAGTTAGGTAAACAGAAATAAGGCCGATCGCAGTCATCTCTGTTCGCGACGGAACGTGACGAGCGTGAAGTGCGAACGAACCGAGTTGAAGTTGGTAACTAATGTAAGTTCAGAGCAGCCCAAGGTAAGTCACTGCCTAGTCGAAAATCACTTTTCCTCGTCTCGTTTTCTTATCTCTTGTCGTTTGAACCGTGAGAACTCATAGAGTAATTTAGAGTAAAGACGTGAAGGGGGACTGTGCGTATTTCAATTCAACGGGTCTTATCAAGGGTTTTAAAGGTGCGATTATCTCTAATCAGAATGTTTTCTTCACAGTACTTCTTTACGGTTGATTTGGACTCCGTTTACGAATCTCCCAGTAAGCGTGGCGTTCCAGTCTACAAGCTATCCACAGTGGACTCAGAGAGACGAAACAACTTTCGTTTGGTGGTGGTTGTGATCCTGATAGGTGATGCTCGCAGTAAAGAGTTCATTAGCCCCCCGTTTCGCCTTCGTAGCAGACTCAATGGCAGGTTTAGAAGCATGTCACTGTAGTTTAACTTAGCGAAGGCTATTCAATCTCTTGCTTCATTGATGAACGACGATTTAGGTTTTCCAGTAAAAAATTATAGACACTGATTTGTTCGGTGAAATTTTGTTCTCCGTTCTTTTGATTGAAGAATGCCTAACTGCAGCAAAAATAAATGCTTCTGGAAAAGACAACTGATTAAAGGGACAAGAGTATATTAAAAGGAGATAATTGAGCAGAGAAAAATCATTATGTTGTATTGCCTAAGAGAGAGAGGGTGTTATATTTTTACATTTAACAAAAATCTGACAGTAGATTAAAAAATCTGGTGATACTACAGTTGCGAAATCCCATAAAGCCAAATAAAAAAAATTAAAAAAAAATAAGATAAAAAAGAAAAAACCAAAATTAAATTAAAAAAGCAAAAGAATATCAAAGGATAAGGTTGTGTGAACGGATCCTTCTTTTATTTAGCTGGAGGTCGGCCATCAATGAATCAATTTCAACCAATTTATGGCCAAAGAGCAGGTGAACAATGGATGGCTCTGAATATTGTCTCGTTCAAAAATCAGCAGTTTAAATGCCATTTCTCATTTGCCTCAAACTGATAGATACCACGGTCTTGGCAAATTGTCGAAAAAAAGCTCTACAAATTTCCAATCACAGAATAGGACGAACTAACCAGTTACGTGATTACAAACAGAAGTCGTCTTACAAACAGAAGTCGTGATTACAGACAGAAGCCTGAGTTTTTTCATGTTGCATGATTTGCATCAAGCAACTGACACATCAGTTGCTTGATGGAAATCATGGAACATGAGAAATAATTACTATCTCCAATTATTCATTTACTGAGACAAACTAACGTAGAAGTTACTTAGGATCCCACAAACTCGGTTCCTAGCTCGAAGAGTAGGTGTTGTCTCATTTACTTTATTGGTCCGGCTACATCCTCTAGTCTCCACAGTGCTTATCCCTTATTCCCTAATTTTAAAGCTTGCTTGCTCAGCCAGATTCTCAATGCAGCTTGAGATTGAATATTATCACATACGTGTGAGTCAAGAAACTTGTTTGTCTTACCGGTTCACAGCGACTGGTTGAGGTGTTACGTTAAATATTATATATCTTGATATTCAGGTATGGGCCTGGTTTCAAACGATCGAACTTTTCAGACCATCTTTTTATGCGCAAATGCAAACGAGCGAGAGTCAATCGAAATAAAGCCAACGAAGGTATCGGCGAATTTTGGAAAGCCATCGAATTGAAGCCTTCGAGAAGCCACTGAAACTCCTAGATAAGAAATCTTCAATGCGTGGAGTTCACGCACTTGTTTGCCGCACGCAATTGTTACATCTCTTAGACGGTTATGGCACAATAATCTCTATTTCAAGTTACCCCAGGTCTTAATCACCGGAAATTGTAACTTCACTAGTTCACTGTGCTCCGCCTTTTGCGATACGCAAAATATGGGGTAATTGCGGCGGCGACCCCCCAAAAAACTCCGGGAATAGTCCTTAGCTTCCAAAATTGTCTTAAAAGTTACAAATTGGCCCTGGAAACTTTGACTTTCTCTGTTGGAACATTTTATCTAGCACAGTTTAAAACATTCTAGATTGAACGCCGCCCTTCATCATTACTCGTTTATTGTTTCTCCCGATATCGAAGTGCTAAAAGGTTTAGCGCATGAAAAGTTCGACATTTGAATCTAAGGCCCACTACTCAGATTACTGCTGTGCAGTATTATACACTAAGTCAAATGCTAGCTAATCAAAAATGCTTTACTCATAGCTAAGAATGCCAGAGTTAGTAATTACTGCCTGGCTAGGCCTTTAAAATAGAGCCAAGTAGGAAAAAAAGATTTTAGGACACGTTTAAGCTTTTAGTGCAATATTATACACCAAGTCATATGTAAGTTAGCGAAAAGTACCCAGCACAGTTAACAATAAGAAAGTAATTAGCTAGGCCAATAGAGCCAAGTAGGAATTGACACCCAAAAAAATTTTTTTTGGAAGACAAGTTACAGCTTTTAGTTTCTGACAGTTAGGTTTATTCCCCATTTTCCTATCGTGTTAAACAGCTCATCTATCATGATCTATAGTCCGCATTTCCCTATGTCTTGAGGAGGAGGAGGGGTAGGAGGAAGGGGGAAAACCAGAAAGTGTTGAACCGTGTCCCCGGGATATCTACTGATTTCCCTGAGCGGTGAGCCTGGCTCGCAGTCTTCGAGAAGCTCGCGACAACTTACATAGGATTACCTTGATACATCAAATAATCTTCCCTGTAAGTGCATCACATGCCGGGCTTGTGGAAAATCACCATAATTGCACGTTTATTATGAGTTTTGGTTATCTTATCAATGATGTCAGTACCTGACCTGGAGTCATGCAACCTAAAATTTAAGTTGAAATATTTATAATCAGTTTTATTTTTATAAGCTTATATTTAAGGTGATTGTGTTCGCTATCATGATTATCTCCCCATAACAAGAGTCTTCTCTGTCGCATTGGTTAAGTTGTCTCTAGCATTCGCTCCCTAGGACCTCAAAAGAAAAACCGAGAAACTATTATTAAGCAGATGGTCTGTGGCTTACATTCGATCAGGAGCAATGTTATAGTTTACTAACAAGTCTGGTCACCAAGTGCTACAGAGAACGGTTACGTGCGATCTCTTGATTGTTTGATTTTCCGATATTTTTTCTTGCAATTTCCATATTTCGAAGTGAAAATAAATGACATCAGCTTAGACTGAACTCACATCCCCACCTGAGAGGGGGGTCGAGAGAAAAACATTTTTTCAAGTACGATTTTTTCACGTTGTAAGTTAGGTCATATGATATGATTGCCATTTTTTATCAGAAGTTTGAAAGTATTTTCATAAACAAAAAATCCGGTATGGTTATGATCGGTAAAATACAAAATTCGAGGCAACAATTTTTTTTTGTTTTTACTACGAAGGTACCTTGAGGATACCGAAAATTTAGTTGCATTTTTCAGGAATAACAGTTAGATAGGAGTCAATATTTTTCTACAAACGTATTCATTTTAAAAACGAGGCCGCTGTCGCTCTCTTAGATAGCAAGCTTAAAATAATGTCAAAGTTTGCATACTATAAGGCTAAAACCAAGCTTATTAGATAATCATACTATACATTTTGATATCTTTGTTTGTTTGGCTTTAGTAGCATTGTACTGAGTTACTATTGTACGACAAATAGTAGGCATTAGTGGTAGTGCACGAGTGCACGAATATATATATACCGCGTACATTATATAACCAAAAAACACTCAACCTTTTGAAGTATAGTTGTAGCAGACTCTGTTTCACTTGAACACTAACCTGACAGAAGTCCCTAGTTCTTGTTAGAACACCTTGCTACAATTAGAAATGAACTATGATGAACGATGAGCTATGAAGGAATGAGCTATACGAAGAACGAATATTACTGACCAGTGGTCTAACGAAAAAAATAGCTTCTCTTTGTCAGTGAATAGATGGTCTACATGCTTAGTTACTTCTGTTTTATTCAGTTAGTTCCTACCCTGCAAGGAACGGATCAAGAGTCTGCTATAGCCGTTTGAATTTCTATTTTTATATACAAGCAACTTGGTTTGCCTAGCAATATAGTTTTTATAAATAAAGCTGATTTCAATACCAGTTGCCTTCATGTGGTTGAATCATTGGTTCTAGTTGTGTAGTATTATTCGCGGAACCAAGCAGCAAGTCGGACAGTCGGTCCGTCTGTGTGTCCACCAGTCAGTCAGTCAGTCAATCAGTCAACTTCGTCAGCTAGTCAGCCATTCAGTTAGCCAGTCAGTCTGTCCGTCCGTCAGTCAACTTCGTCAGTCAGTCAGTTAGCCAGTTAGTCAGTCAGACAGCCAGTCAGTCAGTCGGTCAGTCAGTCAGTCAGGGGTAAACTTCGTCAGTCAGTTAGACAGGGGTAAACTTCGTCAGTCAGCCAGCCAGTCAGTCAGTCAGTCGGCCAGTCAGCCAGTTTGTCAGTCAGACAGCCTAATTCCCAGACGGTCTGAATGAGAGCAAGCGACCTCGGACTGTTTAAGAATCAAGTTGCCAGTCAGAACAATATCTACTGGTTGACTACATAAACTTAACTGCTTCATACCTTCTCTTCAGTTTGAAATGAAATGCTTCCTTTATATTGGCACGATTATATAGCTCTTTCTTTCTTTTTGATCTGTCTACGGCATGAACTGAAAATGACCTAGGATAGAATCCTATCGTCACCTTTTATCAAAGAAGTAAGAGAGTGAATCCAGAAAAACAAAGCAGAAAATTTCATATTCCAGTGTAATTTTGAAAATCGGGTCATATTTACCGCAAAGGATAGTAACTTGTTCCCGACGTTCAGTTAGTTACAAACTAAGCAGAGGAGGCCGAGAGGGTTAGAGGCCAACCCCTAGGTTTTTTTCTACGCACTGTTTAATCCCGATCTCGCAGCTCCACAAGTAAATGAACGCCTGGGGCAAACTAAAAAGGCACAAAAAGAGAAACACTTCGCGTTGTTTCTCGTTTTGATTCTAACAACAAAAGGCAACTGAATTGCAGTTGTCTGGGTGACATAGCCTGCAGAACAGGGCGCGATACACATTCGACATACCCTCCCTCCCTCCCTCCCTCCCTCCCCCCGCCCTACATCTCATCCCTGGAAAGGAGGACGTTCTTTTTTCCCTTCTCCATTTCGAAAAAAGAAAAGGCGCCTGATCGCAGGTTAGTGGTTGCGTTACACGCTCTGCCCTCCTAACCCGCCTGTTCTGGGCAAGAAAAAGAAAATACAGGAAATTTTTTAAAAACTCACCCCTCCCCCGTCAACCTTAGTCAACACTCTCTTGATTTCTCCTGCGACGTGGTCAGCGGTTGACAACATCAGCTCTTTACCCAAAGACGCGAAATTTCCTTTCGGATAAGTTGTTTGTTGATGGAAGCTGTTCCCAGTAAAAGGTAGCTCTCGCTGTTGCCTGAGCAAGGCAAATGTCCAAGTTTCAAGAGCTTAAAAGGGAGCTTAGTATCCTTGAGAAAACCTTTGGCTCGCGGCATGAACATTTCCGCGTTGAAGCCAACGGTTTGGATGAAGTGACATACCGATTCCTCACTCCAAATGGCGAACATGTAGTCCACTGCAATATCTACGTAAGTCAAGTTTGATTTCGTGTTACTGTTGACAAACCCATTTACGATATTAATTACGGAAAGGATGATAATTTTTTTTCAATTTTAATGTCTCTTGCGTCAAACAGGAATCTTATCCTAACCCGCCTCCGATGTGGTTCGCCGAGAGCGAAGATGCGAAAATCACTCAAATAGTCGAGTTCTTGAGTAGTATTGAGCCTTCTGCGCCCAATTTGGTAAGATGGTTTTGCTTTCCTTTTTCTTCTACATGACTTTCCTTTGTAATACACGAATAGTCGGCATTGTATAGCTGACATTCGCTCCTCTTATCTGGCAGCTTCTTCGCTCGACAAAGCACTTGGTCAAGGAGTTATACACATGGCAAAATCTCCCTATACCATCACACGTAGACAACCTAGATCTTGTGCAGCTTATACACGTAAGTTAACTTATAATTTTGCTGTTTATTTGTTTTGAACATTTTGTCAAATGCAGAGGGGTGATTTTATGTCGTACATGCACAGTACAGCTGACTCCCAATGTTTCTCTTCACTTTCTTCGCCACTTTCGATTCGTTCAGTTCTCATCGGAATATCGTATTATTTTCCCTACACCGAAATGTAATGGGCTTTTAACCGGAAGTGAGACACTTAATTCGGATATAGTTAGCTTAGAAAATTCATGAAAATTCAAGCATTTGTATTGTCGACGCGAGCAAGAAGCTTACGTCTTTTGCAAGTGCGGTGAATGAACTGGGAAAGCCCTGAATGGAAATTTGAGAGCAGTGACTGCGTGATTGGGCGTTTTATAACTAATGCATGCATAAAATTTTTAAGTTGTTTGCATGGATAGATTTTATTGCCTGAAATGACACAGCATTATAGATGTGCCTAGTTAGTAATGCCCCACTTGTTGTGTGCACTACTGGCTCACACGTACAAAAACTACTGAAATATGACAAAAACTGAAAGATTTGTATAATATCGTATAAAAAATTATACTGCTTGCTTTTTTTCTGAAGTTTGTGTACATGTACATAGTGCTACAACCAAGATAATTTTTTTTTTTTTTTTTTCAAATGATTTATGTATGGATTAAATAGGAACATCAACATCCCTCCCCCAGGCAGAACACAAGCATTTGAATAGTAGTTGTTCCCTGGGGGTTGGGAATTTGAAATTGGTGGTTGATAATGGGGTGAGAATTTGACCCAATATGAGAGGGGTAGTGGGGATTTGAAGAAGTTGCCTCGAAATCAGGGTAAAACGGGAAAACTTGAAGGGACCACGCAGTTCCGTGTAACATTGTGGCTGAAAAAAAAAAGCCTTGGAAAGCTTTCTGCATGTGAAAGGTTGTTAACTTTTATATTTTAATGTTATATAATCAATACTTGGAACACAATGGAAGTTCAAAGCAGGTGTTTGGTGCTGAATGTAGGGGCATTTGATCGCCTAGTATGACCTGTATATAGGACATTTGTACACCATTTGGCCTGGAGAATGGGAATTTAACTGGCTGAATATTCTAAATGTCTAATGCCCAAGGAGTTGCCTGGGGGGATGTTCAAGTTTCAAATTGACTGATACATTAGAGTACTGACTGGTTCAGTTTTCTGGTTTTCAAGAACTACATATTAGGGCTGGCCAGTAGCCAGCCAATCTTTGGCCATCTATACTACTTTCATCTCACTTTATCGTTAATTTTGACAAGAACATTTAAATAATGAAAAGATCCTACAGAAATATTTCAGTAAGACATCCTTTTCAAACATCTGAATCAAAGTGATGATGCATTTCAAAACTTTTAAATGTGTTTACCTTTCCTTCCTGCAATAGAAGCAGGATTGAAGAGGGTTATGAAATGCCTGAGACATTCACAGAACAGGATCTCAGGCTTTCACATGTGACAAAATGGCATCCATGCCAGCATTTCCAAGCATCTAAATTTCAAAATGTTCTTAGGGGTATATGCCCCAAGACCTGTTTAGCAGGTTCACACCTTCAGTGCTCAAAGAGTAGCATACTGCTTACTTTCAAATTGGAGATGTGTTATTGACAGCCTTGAAATACACACAAGAGAAGGATGCATTGACCTCAGTTTACATTCATTGAGTGCACCCTGGAAGTAGAGAACAAAGACAGGGGCTGGCATCCAGGCAAACTGACTGGCTGTGAGGACAATTTTGCCTGCCTGGTTTGACCATGTTGAAGAAAGTTCTTCTTATAAAGAGTTTGAAAACCAGGTGTTGTCTTCCTGCATCACAAAAACCCTCAGGCAACAATGTTGCAGGGGTTTGAACTGCTTTCAAAATCCTGCAACTTGGTACAAGGGAATATAGTCATTTATTTCAGCAGACAAGCAAGGCAAGGATTATTTTTTAGATAATGTAATTGGTGTGAAACATTTTACAGAATGATGGTGAATTTAAATTCAAACCGAGGGAACATAAATCTCTCCCTCCCCTCCTCCCAGGAGGCCCTCATTGGGTGCATTCATGGTGAGAATGTTTACTGTGGGCTCCTGTTTACTTTTCAAAGTCTAGCATTAACATCTTCCACGAAAGGTAGCCAGGCTTGGCAGAGGTTGTTTTCTACATGGACATGTATGTCCTTACAAGAAATCATTTCAGGTTATTTTGCAAGGTTGCCATCTGACATGTGATTGCTTTGGTTTTACTTTTACAACAATTTAATAATGGAGAGCTGCTTGCCAGTAATACGCATAAGTGTTGCCTTGTGTAGACATACAATGTATAAGCTTCTTGTACATTGTAGTAGTCCTCTCCAGACAGTTAGTTAATCATCATTTTTTCCTGTAGGAAGATGTTGAGATGAAAGACTCCACTACATCACAAGAAGATGAGGAAAGTGAGGATGAAGGCTTAGAAGAGGTATGTTACCAGACAAAATACAGTAATTGAAAGGCCGAGTGCAAGAACGTCCCCTAGATTTTTTGGCCATTTTGAAAGTGCTCAAAAATAGCTGAATTTTAGCATGTTGGCTTCGTTTTACCTGAGAAACATTGCTCTGAAATTTTTTTGGCTGGGGCGCTCTTCGTTCTCAAGAAATAACATATGCAAAAAACTCAGTTTTCCAAGCGGCATCTTTTGGAGATCTTTTGTTGAACAAAAGACAAAAAAAACCTTATTATTTTGTTGAACAGCAAACAGGCAGACTGTTCATAGTGTATTCCACTGAATCTTAGCTGTCTTAAAGTCAAAGGAAAATAGTGTATAGAGCGGAAATCTGGGAACGGATTGTTTACATCGGTTATTGTGACGTGAACACAACACGTGAATCGATCGAGCAGCAAACGAAATACCATCGAACAAAAAAGAGATGTCCCGCATTAGAGCTCTGTCAACTAATATCTTAAGCATTGTGTTAAAGTACCTTGTATGCCTGCCTGGTGGTTGAGAGGCATCATAAAGCCTCAATAAACCCGTAAGTCATCAGCACGTTTTAAAGAATCAAAATGTGTTCTGAAACTTCGAAGGCAGCTGATATACCGTAATCGTGTTATCGGCGTTCGAAGTCAGATCGAGCCAGGCAGCAAAGTCCAAGAGCAGTTCTTGCCCAAGAAAAATACCCTCTCGTGAGTTGTGGCCCATTTGCCAAACGTTGCTAGTGTCAAAGTTTGGAAAGCGAGAACTGGTTTTAGAGTGATAAAATTTGTCTTGTATCGACCGCCATGTTTTCCCGCGCACAAGGTGTAAAGACCCTTCCCGGCATGCATTGCGATCACGTTCTGCTCGCGTTTCTCGAACTGGCAACTAGATTGTTTCGGCTTTTTTCATTTAAAGATAATAATGGCCAACAAGTAGCGATCGATTGTAACATAGATCTGTGATCCAGGTTGCGTTGATTTTAATTCATATCATCATGATTTGTAGTGTTTTGAACTTCTGGGATCAGCGGACATGCAGATGTATGGAGACCCGTATGTTGCGCAGAAGGGTTAATTTGTTAATCTGTTAGGCGGTGCGTGACATAAAGCTACGATCGCGTTTGTCGAAAAATATGTATTTATGTCGTGATTTGTAGCCATTTAAGACGTTGCTGTCTTTGGAAAAGTGCTTATTTGATTTTTATTTGTTCAGTGCAGATAATCATTGTCCCGGATAACCAAAGTAAGTTCCAGATGTTAACACTATTTTCCGGCCGCCATATTTTATCTATTTAAACTTGAAATCAACATTTTTGAGCTTATACGTTGCGTGAAATCAACATTTTGCTGTTTTCTAAGTGAAATCAACATCCTTGCCGTCACGCATTAACGTGAAATCAGCATTTTTACCTATTTAGACCTGAGATCAACATTTTTGAGCTTATACGCTAGGTGAAATTAACATTTTGCTGTTTTCTAAGTGAAATCAACATCCTTGCCGTCACGCGTTAACGTGAAATCAGCATTTTTACCTATTTAGACTTTAAATCAACATTTTTGAGTTTAAACGTTGCGTGAAATTAACATTTTGCTGTTTTGTAAATGACATCAACATCCTTGCCGTCACGCGTTAACGTGAAATCAGCATTTTTAGCTATTTAGACCTGAAATCAACATGTTTGAGCTTATATGCTGCGTTAAATCAACATTTTGCTGTTTTCTAAGTGAAATCAACATCCTTGCCGTCACGCGTTAACGTGAAATCAGCATTTTTAGCTATTTAGACCTGAGATCAACATTTTTGAGCTTATACGCTGCGTGAAATTAACATTTTGCTGTTTTCTAAGTGAAATCAACATCCTTGCCGTCACGCGTTAACGTGAAATCAGCATTTTTAGCTATTTAGACCTGAGATCAACATTTTTGAGCTTATACGCTGCGTGAAATTAACATTTTGCTGTTTTCTAAGTGAAATCAACAACCTTCCCGTCACGGGTTAACATGAAATCAACATTTAAACCTTTTTCGACTTAAACTCGACATTTTTGAGCTTTTACGTTGCATGAAATTGACATTTTGCTGCTTTCTAAGAGAAATCAACATCCTTGCCGTCGCCCGTTAACATGAGTCGACATTTTAAGCACTTTTGACCTGAAATCAACAAATTTGAGCTTATATAAGTTGCGTGAAATTGACATTTTGCTGGTTTCTAAGTGAAATCAAAGTCCTTGCGGTCGCGGCGGGCTGATCCTTTGTTATAATAAACCAAGGCGAGACTTCGACTTATAACGAAGGCTTGGCTTGGCTATTATAACAAAGGATTGGCTCTGTTTATCATAACAAAGGCCTGGCTTCGTTTATTTGAAGGACTCGGCGGGAAAAGGGCGTCAGGTATTTTAATCAAAAGTAAACTTTGTTGAAAACACTCCAAATTTCACATGCAGTTTCATTCAGGTATGTTAAGCAATGTCCCATAGTTTTCGTGTTAAAGTTCACTTCGTTCTCGAGATATTGCGTATGCAATAAACCACTCGGTTTTTCCAACCTGTGTGCCTTTTTTGCATACATTATTTCTCGAGAATGAAAAGCAACCCAGCAAAAAAAACTTCAGAGCAATGTTTCTCAGGTGAAACGAAGCCCACATGCCAAAATTCAGCTAGTTTTGAGCACTTTCAAAAATGGCCGAAAAATCTAGGGGACGTTCTTGCATACAGCCTTTCAATTATGCCATCTATTAACAGGCATTTTTGTCTTAATGTTGTAAGACATTATTGCAAGACATACACCTACATGTAGGTTCAGCCCCTTGGGCAGCAGCTTTATTGTTTGAGCAGTTTGCCTTTTTGCCGTTTTTTTCCTTTTTTTTTTTTTTTTTTTGAAATGAGACACGTACATGTAGCCCAGTAACATAGCCAGCTAAAATGATGGAGTAGACTGTGACTTTCACTGCAGCTGGCTACTTCTTTGCAACCCTGGTTAAGTAACAAACAGGCCTGGTTTCTACGTGATAGCATTCTGCAGTATACCACAGAGAATAGAGCATGACTGTCAAACACAGAAAGGTTTACCGGTACTAGTTTTTTTTGACTTGTTATTGTGCAATACTGTTTGTGATGATACATTGCAATCATCTGCCACTGTATTAGAAAGAAGGCTTAAGGACGAAAGAAAAAGCAATCATGGTGTCTTTCAAATCTTCTAATTTGGCATTCTTTGAATATTGAATGCCTCAAGAAGTGTACGTCTTTTTTTTTTTACGTTCTGCACGAAGAAGAAATTAATATCACAAGATGATGTAAGTAGGTGACAATGGCACCCATTTTACTTGATCGTCTTTTCAAGAGGTACACTGTACATGTATTGCTGTGGTAAGTAGAAGGTGGTAGCTAAAAGTCTGTGGGCTATCAAGTCATAAACAATATGGTGTATTTTTCACCTGAAATATAACAATGATTTCTTTTTATTTTGTAAATCAGGGTCAAAATGACAGTGAGGATTCTGATAACTATGAAATGGAAGAAGATACAGGGTAAGTGTACAGTACAAACTGAAGATTGTTTAATAGCTGTACTGTGTAAAGTTCCTCTGCTTAATAGACTTTTGTCTAGACTTGACAGCATGGTGAAAAAGTTCCAGAATTAAATTGATTGTAAGTTTTTACATCCTGTGATACATAATCAGGGTCAATATACATTGTAACTGCATTATTTTTCTTGTTAATTTGGTGAGTAGACAGGATTCTAACAGGGATCTGCAGGAGATTGGTGCAGCAAACTATGCAGTGTTAGAGAGGATACGAGTAAACAGAAGGGAAGACCACCTTAAGGTATGTGAATCAATAGCTCTTGACGTCATGATGCATACTGCTGTTTTAGAAATTGTTTTCAGAAATTAATGCAAACTAAAGATAATTTCCAACAACGGTGAAAGTGATGAAATGATATGAGTCCGATTGCGACAAATGTACCAATCATGAAATTTGAAAGAGCTTAAACCATGATGATTGTATTGTTAAATGTTGCAGTGTAAATGTATGTTTGTATTAAATACAGACTGTAAGTAGTAAGATGAAGTGACCAAAAATATAATTGTAAAGCTTCCATGTGTCAAGCTACACAATCTTTTCATGTCAGAACAAAGCATCCATTTGTATTTGGTCAACGATGTATTTTTCTATTAATAATTTTGAAATATAGTTGATACTGTTGCATTCTGAACGTGTCACAAACACAATCATCAAAACTTTGTGTAATTGTTGCTTCAAGCATTGGCAGTAATTTCAGAAAAAGAGAAATCTTTCATTGTTTCTAGAGAGTTTTTTATCATTCATCATGTCTGTACTCCCAGTACAGCCTTGATGTGGTCACCTATAACTTGTGTTTCCAGAGCTTTTCTTGTTTTTTTTCCCACTTGTAAACTGCTCTACCCTGACTAAAGGAACTTGTAAAATGTAATGCAATGTATTCTTAATTGATTTATTGCAGGGAACAGTGTGTGGATCAATCCAAGCAACCGATAGGTTAATGAAGGAACTGAGGGATGTGTATAGGTCTGACAGTTTCAAGAGAGGTAAGTGCATGATGTCCAGAACATGTAGTCAGTTAGTTCAAGGAAAGTGAAAAAAAAAAAAGTTGTCAAATCCAAGTGTCTAGATGATGTGATGAGACTGTACCATTGGTACCTTGGGTATTCAGTGGTGCCAAAGAATGTCAATTAAATGCAAGGGACTAAACCAAAGATCTACATTCACAAGTAACTTCTTTTCTATTGAAACATAAACATACATGTACAGATTACAGGGCTCGAAATTGTGACTCACTGGTCGCCAATGCGACCAAAAATTGAGCACTGGCAACTAAATTTTCAGAACTGGTCGCCAGCTGGCAACTTGTGATTTGTATGATAAGTAAAGATGACCACAACACAACTTTTGTTTTTAAATCTTTAGATAGGGAAATTATTCGGATCTGGTAGCTAGTAGACAATTCACCTTTCCGTCCCCACTAAAATAATGTCTGAATATTACAAGGAAATCGTAAAAATTACTTCGACACATTGACACTGCGTTTACCAAGTGCCATATTGTTTCAGCGGCCTCTTCCAAAACTGAGATCACAGGCACACTGCAACACCGTGCGCTTTTCAGTTGACGCGAGAACAATGGCAGCAGATATGATCAGTTGTGTAGGAGCCTAGACCAAGCACAGTGTTGTTTATCAGCGGCGAAAGGCGACGAAAATAAAGAACTGCGTTTTGAAGAAATACAAAAGGACCCGTGTTTGTGTCATTACGAAAACCATGGACGTAAAAGTTTTTGTGCTTCGCTCCATTTAAAATAACTTAGAAGAAAACCATCACCTGTGAACCAGAAACATCAGGGAACTTAAGCACGCACATTTTTGAGACATGGACGGTAACCGGAAGTGAGCTTTTTTCACTTTAAACTTGTCCTCACACAACCATATTCACATTGCTAAGTATCTTTTCTTCATTAGAGATGAGTAGTATAAAAATCTGGGGGACAATACGGTCCAAGCATGTGAAATCTTCTCTTCCAGTTGCCATCCGCGTCTCAAAAACGTGCGTGCTTAAGCTCCCTATAATCTGAGAACAACAGTATCTTTATAACAGTTTATAAGTCCTACTCGTGCTGTTTTCAAAAGTTTTAGCTCTTCATTTGTGACTTTCTTGCATGCAAAGTGACGTACAAAATCATGTTAGTGTTCTCATGTGAATTATATATAAAATAAGTTGGCAACCAAAATTTACGATCTGGCGACCAAATTTTTCCCATTAGTCGCCAGCTGGCTCCCGAACAAAAAAGTTAATTTCGAGTCCTGGATTAGCATTTTACCAAGTGAATGTTTCTGTCCTTTAATTTATTCATGTACATTTGCCACTTTTGGCTATAATTTTTCAGCAGGTCTAATTGAAAAGAAATTTCCTTACTGTGTGCAATTCCTTTCTTACACCATATGACTACATTAATCTCCGCCTTGGATATTGTTCCTACCTACACTGTAGACTGTAGTGTTTTACATTCGTTGACCAAAAAAAATATTTTATGGTCAAATCACTGACAGTTATCTGCCTTGGTTAAAGTACCTTGTTATGCTCTCTTTCAGGGACATACTCTGTAGGCCTCAACAATGATAATTTATATGACTGGACAATAAAAATTATCAGGTGTGTCAAGGGCTCTTATATTTCTGTATACATGTTAGAGGTGAACCACATACTGTAAACTTCTAAAAGCAACAACTCCCTTTCTGCATAAAGTGGAGACCCTCCTGAAGTGATAAAATTTAATGTGGTTAGTAAATCCTTGCATAGCAATGCTAGTAAAGTAACAATACTCTAAAATTAGCAAACTCAAATTTGGTAATTTAAATTTTGAAACATAAATGTGGTGAATGAAAGATACAAAGCTCACTGGTATATTGATTATTCTGTCCTGTTGTTGATTCATTTCAACACATATCCTTGTGGTCTCTAGGTTACTATAACTTTTTGTATTACCAAAACTAGTTTAAAATTGTTACATGTATGCTTGCTAAGGTAAATTTTATTTGCTGGAGATGTACATGTTGTAATTATAGTCAACTATTGTAGTAAAATGGATGAAACTACTGTAAATATGTCACAATCATCCGAAACATTGGTGCTTAGAAAGAAGTGTTAGGAAAAAGCTACTAAATTCCAAAGTAAACAGGCCTGCTTGTCACTTTTATTTGGAACTTTAAACAATAGCATTTAAGGTAAAGTCTGCATACGAGCCAAGTAGCCCACCAGGCTAGTGCTTAGGAGTATTTCTACTCCCCCCTGGATGGGATGCTAGTCCATTACAGGGTTACCAGTACCCCCTTGCATTAAGTTTGTCAATACCCATAGATATACCTGTGTGGAAAAGTAAAGTGTCTTGCCCAAGAACACAGCCAATGTCCCAGGCTAAGGCTCAAATCTGGGCCGCTCCATGTGGAGAAGAGCGCACTAACCTTGAGGCCACCGTAAATACTTGTAAATATTGTAGCTCATTAACACAGAACACACCTCTCTATAGTAATGAATAACATGTCATAATGCTAACTGACAAGGTGACTGACTTTGCTTTGGTTTTTGTCATTATAGAGTTGACCCAGATAGTACATTACACAAAGATCTTATGCAGCTAAGAGGCCAGGAGGGCATAGATCATGTGTCATTAAACATGACATTCACAGTGAGTGCTAAAATAATGTACAAGTGATTGTTGAAAGTTGTCTATGAGAATGTACATGTTGGTCATTAGGTGTGATTTGAAAGATGTTTGTCTTGTTCACTATGAGTTCTGATTGCAGTTGAGATGTCAGTGAACACAAATTTTAAGGAATTACCTTATAGCGAATTCAATTGCTGGGAGGTTGACCCGTTAATGTTGTAGGCCACAGTTTCATATGTTGCCTAAACTTTATTTCTGCTACCCAGCAAATTTTCAAGATAATAAAATATTGTTTGATATTCCAGTCCATTGTTTACATCTTGTCCATTTTATGGCTATCTTTTATTCAGCATGGCGTTCTAGTGTTTTGCTGGTGTTTGAAACCATTTTATGGTGATCAAATTTAAAATGTTCTTTGTATAGCATTATAATATAGCTAGGACCCTGCACACACTCTGATTGGTCAAAAACCTATGTTTTATCAGAGTATAAAACATAGAAAAAGCGTGTTGTACTGTTTTTTGCGTGTAAAATCTATATCATAAAGCAAATGAAGAAGCCCCAGCCGTGTATTACACTTTGATAAAACATTCCGGACACTCAAGAAATGTAAAAAAAACTCGCCTACAGCTTGTGTTTTCTACATATCCCTCATGTTCTCAAATGCCCGTCGTGTTTTATCGCACTGTAATACATGGCTTAGGCTTCTTTATTTGTTAAATAAATGTCAATCTATTTCAGGACAAGTTTCCATTTGATCCTCCATTTGTCAGAGTTGTATATCCAGTTTTAACGGCAGGGTAAGTTAATTGTTTAGATTGCATGCTGCAATGTTGTCATTATTAAAATATAGTTTGAAGCGCACGAGGCTGTAAATTGTGGATTAATTGACATAATAATTCCTTTTCATGTAACATTCGATTTCCAATTCCTTGTACAGTTGCAATATTTGCAAATTTAATTGGGTATCATCAGAAAGGGTATCCCGAGGTGCAAAAAAGGGGGTTAGGTCTGGGGGGAGCAGCATCTTTTTTGTTTAAAACAGTGAGGTGGAGTGAAGACAATCCCTGTTTTGTTCACCAATATAGTGGGATGGTCCCTTTCCGTAAATCTTTCAGAAATTAAAAAATCATAACTGAAGCAAGTCTCCTAGCAATGCTTATTGAGGAATTTGACAGAACAGCAAAGTTCTTTTTGATACTGTGTGCCCAATGTGTACACTGGTACTTTCATATGTACATGATAGCCAATTTTACATGTTATTTTCCCCATATTCGCAAACAGATTAGTTTTTTTTTCCCTTTCTTTAGTTATGTACTTAGTGGAGGAGCTCTTTGTATGGAACTACTTACTCCACAGGTATGCAAAATAGTTTTTATGGATTAGTGTAATGATTATTTTAAAGAGAAGGACTGCAGGGTTGTACCTCAAAAAAATTGTAAGAAATTAGCAAACAGTAAGTTTTTCAACTAACCAGACAACCCTGCTTTATTCTGATTGGCTGAAATAGATACGGATAAATAAGCTAGTCTGGGTGAGAATCTATTTCCTCTTGGGACAAATAACAAACAAAGCCTATTACCCTTGTTTACACAAGTGGAGTGTGTGAGTTTGAATTCATGGTGTGTGTGTGTGTGTGTGTGTGTGTGTGTGTGTTTTTTTTGTTGTTGTTGTTTTTTTTTTAGAAAAACTACTTCCCTGAGCATATTTTCATATTTTTTTGCCTTGTAAACTGTCCTTTAAAAAAGTAATCTTCATGCAAATGCTTATGCAAACTGGCATGCTCCTGAATTCTCCTAATCATTTTCAATACATAATCAAGCAGAAAGGTTATGAGAGTTAAAAGCCTGATCAAGGAAGACATTCTCCTAAGGAGAATTACAAGAAATGTTTCAAAACAGCAAGAGGATTTTGAATGCTTAGCTAACGACTTACAAGGTTTGTGTTTGCCACAGGGTTGGAGTAGTGCTTACACAATTGAGGCTGTAATCATGCAGATAGCTGCTACACTGGTGAAAGGAAAAGCAAGGATAAACTTCCAAGAGAACAAAAAGGTGTGTACTTCCATTTCAATTTATTGTGTTTTAATTATTATGTGGGTACAAACGCGTTGATAAATCTCACACAGTATATAACAAACATTGTTGAGAGAAACTCCAGAAACTCTACAGACATTTTCAGTGCAACATTTAGATATGAGTTGCATTTATAATGCCAATACTTGCTTTGTTTAGTTGTTTGTTTTTTTGTTTGTTTGTTTTAATAGCCAGGAGTCTACAGTCTTGTACGAGCTCAACAGTCTTTTAGGTCTTTGGTACAGATCCATGAAAAAAATGGTATGGAAATTGTTTCATTTTTTTTTCCTTTTATTTTGTTTATTTTGCAACTTAACACAGATAATGTTCTACTTATCCATTGAAATGTCTCTCCTGTTTACAGGATGGTATACTCCACCCAAACATGAAGGCTGACTTGTACTTTAAAATATTAGCGATGGCTTCTTAAGACTGCACAGACTGTCCTTACACAGAATATTTTTATGATAGTTCACAAGGTGTTGTATTTAGGGTTTAGCTATAAAATAGAGATAATGCCCCTCCCTTGTTTTCCCCCAGTACTTTCGCATGCAGTTTAAACGTATGTGCGCTTCTTTTAATTACTGATGTATCAGTCAATTCTCTAAACTGATGTAGTATGTTTTTTTGACACGAGTCAGGAGAACAAAGTGAATGATCAAGGTGAATGTTATGTTAACGGCTATGTACAAGAATCGGTCAAATTTAATTCTGGGCATACTGATTGAAGCGTTCGTAATGGGACAGACATAAGTTTGTCGTGTACATTGCAGAGGTGTCCGTAAATAGTTTTTTATCAGGGCTTAGCAAACTGTCTGTAACGCAATGACTGGATTGACAGTAGAAAGAACAGATGTCAGGTAGAGTATTATTAGAGATGAACTTTCCATTTCAATGAGTACTTCTACTTCTTAGCCAGAGTGGTCAGCTTTCCATTGTGTTTATTAGCTACTAACATGTAGATAAAGCGAAAGGTAAATGGGTTTTGCTTGTGCCTTGAAGCTCAGGGATGACATTGGTGCCTCCTACGCAAGCGTTCTTTGGGCTCGTCACGCAATCTTCCCCGTGGGGAGGAAGATTGCGTGACGAGTCCAAAGAACGCTTGCGTAGGAGGCTATTGGTGCCTAGGCTCTCGCTACGGGGACTCGAGTTGTTTTTAGCAAGTGGTGAGGTTCATTTGCTGAATGACACGAGTATTTATCAAGCAAATATCAGATTGAAAACTGTGTTTTTGGGTGCGGACGGAGTGGTGCTCTCTGTACGTTGCTAAAGAGGTTAACAAAACATGTGTCGCTTTTACTGCCACCCCTTTCTCCCTGCAAGAATGCACTGAGCTGCCAAAATAAGTAACTATCTTTTGGTCATATTAAACATGCTGTGGGTGGGGAAACACCGTAAGCATTGAAAAAATAATATTCAGCACCCCTGCCCTAAGAAGTTCTTTGTTTCCTACTTGTTGTGCAAGCAGTTGTTTTGGCTTCTCTTTGTTAGTCTTACCTTCAACCAGGTAACAGAGGTACATTTTCATTTTAGAAAGAAACAGAGACCGGGGAAAGGTGGTTAGGGATATACTTGGAACAGTGGGCTTCAGTCGCCCAGCTGGTAACAATAACTCAAAGCTCGTGTCTATTGTAATATAAATTCACAACCACTCATTCTGTATTAACTTAGAAATTAAGGTATCTGGATCAATTCTTGTTAGTTATTCTTTGTTATAGACACTCGCTCTCTTGAACGGCGCCTCGGATTGACAAGAGTTTCCCCAGCACATATTTTTTGCTTCATGAATATTCTTTCTTGTATCTCCATTGAGTTTTCGCTCGATGAGCTTGAGATAGCAGACGTCCCCTGTATTTGTAGACCTCTCGTTGTTGTTAATAATCATTTAATGGCCTTCGTCGATCATCAGTCGGTGTTAACGCAGTGTCAAACATTTAATTGCAAGATGGGTTTCCTTGCTATCTGTTGTCAAGTTCTCAGAAGTATTCATTGATAAAGCGAGCTTTATAATCCATTTTTTAGCTGTTAGTTGTAGTAGTCTATGGTCTTGTCGTATAAACTCGTTATTGTACATAGTGGCGTGTTGCTATTGAAGAATTAAAGGGTTATTTTGTCATCTTATTCGGACAGGCCTTATTCCTAACGTGGCATAAAAAGGTTGAAAATTATGCCAGGAACAAAACTACAAATAATCTTGCATCCTCTGCCCTATATTTCTACTTTAAAACTCGTGAACTAACCGTTTTGTACTCACTGAAAAGCAAGACTTCAAACAAAGGAACGAGACAATGATTTTCATGGGAATGAGGCAATGCATAACCGAACTGCTATCTGAAAACTGGAAAATTTGAAGCAAATGATCAAGATAATTTGTTCACAGTAAAAGACAGTGTTCTTAAGGCTCCAGCGCGGACTTGAGACCCGTCCCCGATCCCTGCGTCCCGGTCCCCGGTGACATTTTTACAGATTGTCCAACTTAATACTCGCTAAAGAAAACACAGAACTGACTTGGTTCCAACAGTCGATTTTGATTATTGTGTCTAAACCAAATGCAACCAAGTGATAACATACAAGACACCACTTTTTATAGCAGAAAACATGAATCCTGTCTCTACGAAACAATAGGATTTTCCGTTAACAACATGAAATACAGATAGGTAGGGGTTCGACAAGGGCTAACGCAGATTGCAACAATACTTCAACGCTTATTACATTTTTGATCAAATACCAGTTACCTCAGGAAAATATCAAACACGCACTAGCCATACATGGCTACTGAACTCAAGGTGAACCTGTTTCTTAAGAGGATATTAAATTTCTACGTTGGCTTTTTATATCTAAAAAAAATAAAATAACGAAAGCAAAATCAAACTGAATAATCCCATTTTCTATCATAACATACATGCAGAACTAACACTATTGCAAGAGCATACATTTTTGCTTATAATTACTCATTTTTTATAGTACAACCCTTCTGTCATTTTAACCAGTCCGAAGCTAGTCTGAGAATGAACATGCGGGTCGTTATAATTACCCCAAAAAAGTTTTAAAATAATGATTTTATCAACAATATATCCACTAGGTGGCTCTTTATCTGTTAACATCAAGCTACAATGATTACAATTAAAACAATCAGGAAAAACTTAGATAAACGACTAACAAATTAACCAATTTCCCTGACGGTCAGGTAATTTATTTTGTGCGGTATAATCTTTCCGATTAACTCAAAATTTGAAGTGACTAACTCAAGGTGCTTCCAAGCTCAGTGTAAAAGTTCCTTTTAACGTTTCTTTCATCTTTTCTGTGTTAACTATTTCATTATGAGTACTCTACTCGTCAAGGATTCAGAAAACAAAATGCCGCCATCTGGTGCTAGTGTTACTCCCCATGGTCTGTTCACGACATGTTTGCCAGTAAAACGGCCTTCAATTGTAAACTGCTGAATTCGGTTATTGCCTCTATCACACACAAGAATATTGCCATATTTGTCCACGCACAAACCCATAGGCGTTTTTAACTGCCCATCTGCCTCGCCTTCTTCTCCAATCTGGTGTAAAAATCTTCCAGAACCGTCATAAACTTTCAAACAATGGTTGTTGCTGTCGAATACAATGAACATGTTCTTGTGACAAACGCATCCGAAAGGATGGTCCAGTGTTGGCTTCCTATCTCCAAATTTGAAAACAGGTACACCATCCTTTGTCAAAACCTGAATTCTATTGTTGCCAAACTCAGTTACGACAACGTGTCCTTTATCATCCATACACACACTGCTCGGATTCATAAACTCTCCGTCTCCTGTTCCTTCCTTTCCAAAGCTTTTCACAAATTTCCCTGACTGTACATTAAACTGCTGTATTCGGTGATTTAATTCATCTGCCACGAGAATCTCGTCATCATTTCGCCAACTGGGCTCTGAAGTTGGCCATCGCTGTTTTCATGGCCGCCCACATTTCGCAGATGCTTTCCTTCTTTATCGAGTATGAAGATGGAATCTGATTGCCAGTCTGCTACAGCAATAAGCCCTTGACTATTTACTGCAATCCCGCATGGCTCTAGAGAAACTTCAACAATGTTTGATTTGAACTCGCCGACAACGTCAAACCTTCGTTCGTTCACCCTGATGGAGAAAGGACCATTAGCAAGTGACTTGCTATTTATCTTGACTGTGACGTTTTAAGTCTGTGGTACATTTGCTACAAACTTTACTTGGAATTTTCCATCTTGTTGTTTACAAATGGTCAAGGTGGCCACCTGGTCAGCGGGCTCCACGAGTACTTTAACTTGACCTTGTTCGTTGTTACTGATCTCTCCTTCGCTTGTTTTAGGGCAAATAGACAACTCTGCTACTTTTCCAGCCTGAAAATTTTGACTCAGTCCTTCCACCGTTGATCGATGCACATCGGTTTTTCCGAATATGATAAAACCCAGGCTCAAACGCTCTGGTTCACATGTAGGAACAAATTTCACAAATGAACTAACCGGAAGTGGAGGTACTTTCGCTTCGGCGAGCACTTTAAATCGCCGTTCCAAATTCTTCCTACTTTGCATGATGTCTGAACTTGAGCTTCCTTGCACAAGGTTGTTAGCAAACTCAACTGCTTGTTTCCTTTGCTTTTCCAAAGACAACACTAGTTCCTTTGCAGAGTGTAATTTCTCGATCCACAACACGCGAGGAGGGTAATGACTTCGCGTTCACGTTCTCGAATCTTCGCGACCATTCGTTCCGCTGTTTCGGAAACTTGACGTTTAGGGATGGTAATGTTAGTTTCCAACTCAGCCTGCGTCGTTTCAAATTGACGAATAAGGTCGCTGCAAGCCTGTATTTTTTCTTTCATCCGCTCGGCTTCGGTGATGATGTTGGCTTTTTCGTCATCGGCTGCCTTTTCGATTGGAACAACATCGTGGCTTTTATGATCCGTGACGATGCAAACATGACAAACACAGATTTGACATTGATCATGAAGGCAGAAAAACCTCGTTACCTCTCGTTCGTGGTACTACTGCGAGCAAAACGACTGCCGCTTTAGCAAAGCCTCGTAGTCTTCGGGTTGGAACTGTCTGACTGGCGTGACTGTGTCCCTCAAACGCAGCAGTTCTGAACAGTTCGTGTGCTTTTACACAGTCCGGGCCCAAGAATTTCTCGCAATCAAAACAATAGTTGATTTCAGCGCTCTTTTTCTGACAAAAACTGCAACCGATCTCACTTCCATCGTGACTTCGTCGAACAGCAAGAAGACTCAACAGACTGTTGTGCAGAAAACTGCTCGGCAGACGATCAAAACGATTTCCTTCGGGGATGCGAACTTGCGCCTGGCACTCGGGACAGCGATAGAACCCTTGTCTTTGGCTGGTTAATGCATGTTTCTCCAAGCATTCACAGCAGAATGTGTGAAGACAATCTATGGTCTTGGGCTCGGTGTAAGTATCTAGACAAATCGAACATGTAACATGTTTTTTGAGGTTTTTAAGGAGCGCCTCCATCGTAAAGTGTAGTTCACTGAGACTGTGAAATCACTATACACCCATCTATTGTTTGTGATTCCGAGAAACTTAGCTTAGCGTTTGCATTCTATTTTAAGTAGCAAATCAGATTGTTTTTTTTGTTGTTTTGTTATGTTTCAAAGGTCAGCCTTTCTAGACATTTCAATGACAAAGGGTTTAATGTTTCGTTTTTCTAAGCGCATTTTATCAATTCCTGCACGTAGAACCAGCCATGACAACGTCTGCGAAAGTTACTGAAGTTTAACAACTCAGTGTACTGACCACTATAGTTGCGTTTGACGAAGGAGATCAGGTTCTTATTTGGTGGGTGGTATGGGATCTCGCTGGTGTCCTGTGTATGCAAAGCGCGACGATTCTGGGATTTTTCGTTCACATTTCTTCCATTTCTTGCCGCGCAAAGCAGTTTATTAGTCGTGGATGTCCTATACCGTCGAAGTGTTTCAATTTGTGCCTAATATTTGACGAAAATGTGGTTTCACATCGAGGAAAACTCGATTTAATGCCTTTAAACGACCTCTACCCTCAAGTTTTGGGACTCGGGACAAAGTTAGACAAAATACGGGTCCTAAATGATTCAGTTAGATGAATAAGTGCCTGGGGTCTTTAGCTTTTGCAAATGCTAAACGGGGTGCACTGAGAGGCCCGGTGCATGGCCTCATGGTTAGTGTGCTCGTCTCCGGATCGAGCGGTCTCGGTTTGAGTCCTGGGGCCTGTTTCTCAAAAGCCCCGGAATCTTTTCGGGCCCGAAAAGCCATTTTTAGTTAATCGGTATTTAAAGACAGAGAGGTGTATTAGCCTTAAACTTCTTGCACGGAATGGAACCTCTGTTCATATTAAGAATATATGAATAAAACAGCTCTGTAAATCACAAGGTTTGAGATTTTGCTAAGGCCTTTGGGTGCGAAAACCTTTCGGGATCTTCGAGAAACGGGCCCCTGGCCGGGGACACTGCGTTGTTTTCTTGCGCAAGACACTGTGCCTCTCTCCACCCAAGTGTATAAATGGGTACCGGTCAACTTAATGCCAGGGGTAACCCTGCTATGGACTAGCATCCCATCCAGGGGGAGTAGAAATACTCCAAGTCGCTTCATCCTACAGAGACCGGGATAAGCTCCGACCTGATGGGCCACTAGGTTCGTATACCGTGCAGACTTAAAATGGGTGCACTGAAATGAAAATAATAATAAATGCAGAGCTAAAACTACGTTTTCGCAAACTGACTAGAAGCGTACAAATTGAACTGAGGTATGAATTTACTCGGATATCACAACCGACTAAATTTACCATTTGGACTAAGTTGTGCTACAAATTAACACTGAAGTTTTAAAACTGGACTGTAATCATAATTGGTTGAGATTTATTATAACCGTAGCTTTGATATAAGTGGGTAAAGCGTTAAGTTGTTGTAACTGCAGTTGTCTTTTCCTCGTGTATACGACCTTCCCTTTCGGAAAGGGGAGCCTATATTGTTATACTGTACTGAGAAGGAACGTTGTGTCAAAAATTAAGAGGGTTGTATGAGAGATAACAACACTGAACGATGCCAACTGTATTACCTTTTTGTAAATAAATATTTACATATCAATGGCAAGAACGTGGAAGAAGAAACGGGGAACTGGTAAGAACTACTCGAAATAACCACAGAGTTAATCCAGATGCCAAAATAAAATATCCAGAGGCAACGAAGCTTTAAAACACGAATGAAAAAAAACATAGCAGATAGGGGAGACATCGACAAGCTGACATTGAGTTGTTGCAAAACATAAAATACACAAGGTTATAATGAGTATTGTAACTGGAATGTGAAGACGATGAGCAGCCAAACTTTCTACTTCATAACTTGCTCGTCAAAATACGTTGTATGTATATCGTCAGCTCTAATCAATGTGCTTTGGGAAGGATTCTTCGTGCTGCCAGTGCTTCATAGTACGGCATGCACTCTTTTACTACTGTAGCTACCTCTGGTGGCATATCTTTAACAGTGCTAGGTGCCCCAGGCGCTATGAAACCTGAACTCTTCATAACCTCATCGTGCCATGCCGTACAGGGACCCCAGTCGGCGACAGGACCCGGTTGCCACGATGTCATGTGGTTTTCGTACTTAAGACCAACTGCATTACAGTAGCTCTGCATAATGTCGTTTGGAAACTTCAGAAGATCAGCGGCATCCACGACAACCGGGTTTTTATGAACGTGACGATCAACAAACTCGTACAACTCCAGCAACTGTCGAAAGCCGGCCTCTGCGGGATCGAAGTAATCCCATCCCGCAAGCTCGGGATTCGTCGATAGTCTGAACAGCGAGCTGACTGCTGGTTCGGGATGACGTATCATAAATGTGTGTTTGAAATTCTTGAAGCCCTCTTCCAGAAAGATGTCGAACTTTCCCTCGACACAGTACGCCATATCTTTGACGAAGACGAATTCTTTGCTATCAAAATCTTGCTGAAGCATCTTGCAGACTGATTGGTAGCTTGACTGTGAAAAGGCCTGCAGAGATTCAGCACACGCTGGTCTACAGCTCCTCTTCTCAGGGCTGTAGTAAAACAGAGTTAAGAACGGCTCGTGGAAGACCTGTCCATTGTCTAGGGTCCTGACTGATCTCTCCACTGCTGTAGCGACGCATCTTGGTGCACACCAAAGGAATATACCAGTGTTGACCATCCTGAAACTAAATGGAAAGAAGACAACAGCTATTTGGAGAGTAAATTGTCTAAATTCTAGCCAGAAAATGCTGAATTGTCTTTGGAAGCGTTCAGGTGAATTTTGATGACTGTAATTTGGCCCACCCAGTCTTTATATCCTCCTGGTCTTTAACTCTGAGTTGCCTCTTTTCTCATTTTCCAGTTTTTTTCTTTTGCTAAATAAGTTACTAGATAAATCTAATAAATCAGACAGGCCACTGAATAACTTATAGGTTAAAAGATAGAGTCCTAAAGAACAGTTAACTTCAGATGCAAGGCGAGGGTCATTGTAGTACCCCACTTCACAAACCTTGGGTCTACAGCAATACTCTAAGTTCTTTCATAACCTGCGTAACACGAGGCGCTCTTTTTTCGAGTCAAACAACCCAAGTAAGCCGGATGAGCCGGGACGAGCCTGATGGCGCACGCTACCATTTGATAATACATGAGTTATAATCACTGGTATTATTAACCATTAAGCCCCATATAGCAGACGCCATTCTAGCAGAACGTCAACAGATAACTTGCAAACACGGCATCTTTTCTCGCTTCGCTGAGCTAAAAGGTATGTAAAATATAGTTAGCAGAACGCTAACCACGGAAAAAGATTAACTTTCAATGTACGTGATAAACTCTATGCCTCGTGCTCTCTAAACTGTAGTTGAACCAGTGAAAGTGAAAAACAACTTTTTAATCAGCTGAGCAATCGGAAATAATGCGAGTTTTTTGACTGAATCACTTCAGAGCCCGATGTTGAACTTTTAATACCGCGTTAAAATGATACCAATATCTGTTCTTTTGTCTTTATATTCGAAGTCAATCTGACTGATTCGCTAGTGCGTGATCTTTCATATTTTTTCCCTTGTGAATGAAATCTTTGCCGCCATTTGCAGTGACTAGCGAAAACCAAAAAACATTTCCAGTTTCATAAATTCCCCCGCAAGATCTCGCTCGTTTGAGTTTCCAAGTATCTATGTAGGATTACGATCACTGACTTTTAATGTCTCTTGAAACACGATGATGATATCAAATCGTTTTGAGATTTAGGACTTCTAAACCTCCATAAAAACTGTCAATCCCTCTAGCTTTATCTCCTTTTTGTTAAGTTAACATTAACTGTCTTAACTATCAAACTAGATTATAAATACCTTAACGTTCGAATTTTGCCTCCAGATAGCGTTTGATGCAAGTTTTACCAAAGAATGCACTTGTTAACCATCAAAAAAGGGTTAACCGACGCGGATCATTTACACCCGCTTTCAATGTTACGTGCATAGGCGACATCTTTCGACCATCTTTCGACATACCATCTTTCGACATGCTATGTAAACGGTCGAAAGCCCGTTAAACTGTGAAACTGGTAATTTTTCCGGTGATTAGCGTAGGAAATGACAAGTAAATGATAATTACTTACCTCAAATGGCCGAAGGAGATTGTGGACTTTGCATGTTTCCCGATTTACGGGATAATTCAAGCGATTTTAGTGTAGTCGATCGGTTCTCAATAGTGACTTCCGGTAGAATTGGGCCGCTGCCGCTTTTAATATTCGCAACGTGTAGACATTCAAAGCAGTCGACTTATTTCTCCTAGAATGACTTCTTGATACTCCTAACCTTAATGTGATGTCAGATAAATCAATCTTCGAGTTCGACCGTAAAGAAGTCCGTTGTGCTTACATTTTTTAAGTTGGCCAGGTTACATAGCAGGTCGAAAGATTGCATGTCGAGAGATAGGTACTATGCACGTAACACTGAAAGCGGGTGTAACATTGAAGTACACGGAATAAATGTACGATGCAGTCTAGTGAACATGCTAACATCAGGTGACAAAGCCTTCTCAGATCAGAGTATTAAAAAGCTTTGTCGACAAATACCCCTAGATCTATATATACTCTTTGCTCCAGCGCTCTTTGTTAGGACTCTGTTAGGTTGAACTTACATGTAAGAGGCGGAGAATCAACGTTAGTTTTAAGAAACAAGACAATTTAATAAACTGAATGGAATAATGCATTCAATTACGGTACGATCTTTGAAAGTGTCATGGACATTGTCATAAATATTCCATTCGGAATGTTTATACTATTAAGACCAATGGCATGCCAGATTTAAAAACAACAAGCATTAATTATGGTTAATGAACTTCCATAAGTTACTGAGGAGACAAAGAACTAAAATTTTCAAATCATAAGATCAATGTTTGTACGTTTTTAAAGTGTTTCAGTCACTGTTAACTTTTAAATTCATACAACTCGTGATGAAATGGAAGAAAGCTATGTTTCGTGACTGTAAATTTCCGCCAAGTTAGTTTTCCCATTCTTGGGGTTGATCGCACATCAAATTAATAAAAGCATTCCATTGTATGAAACGAAACGGTTCATAAATAATCTAAGTAGTGCCTACATTTTTTGTGATAAACTCATATGCAAAATTTAAAACTAAAATTGAACTGTAAAATCAAAGAGGGGTATTAAACAGGTTGATGAAGTTAAACGAAAACATACTTGTTATTTGAAACAATCTTTGTCACACGGTGTCGAAAAGTCTGGGGAGGTCTGGATACTGAAAAAAAACCGCTGGTCCAGTCTTTGGACAAGAGTTTCATAGCAACGGAGTAACCAATCAGAAGGCAAGATAGTTGCTATCCGAAACCTGGCGACATAAACCAAACGACTATCAATAATGGCTTCCAAAACGCCTTGAGTCTGAAGGCGTCTTCAATTATCCCTCTTCATTCCACCTTCAGAGAAGCCTAGAAACGTTTGTTATGGCTGAAAATGAATTCGAAGGAGAAATAAGTGACAACGAGAGCGATGTAAGCTTACACGGAGAAAGTGAATGCGAGGGCGAAGACAGTGGAGGAGAAGATGTTCGCGAGCCAGTTACGGAAACGACACCAGATGATCGAACTGCCACCCCGAAGAAAGGCAAGGCTAAAAAGAAGAAAAAGAAGTAAGGAAATAGCCAAACAAAAATATACAAGTGAAAGTCTTAGCAGTTCCTTTCAGTGTGCCTTGTTAGCTAGTAGAGATTCTTTTGCGAATAATTGCGATTCGTTTTTTCCGTTCTTTTAGATGGATGAATGCGTGCTTGACCAACTGCAAGTATGAAAGCGGTGAGTGTTTTTGTTTGTACATGTGTAAAATATAATTACACTGTCGTTGAAGTACTTGGCTATCAGCTATGTTTAATGCTGCTCGATGCCTTTCGTCCAAACAGTTCGCAGGGTAACTAAACGATTCGGGATGAAGGAGGTCGGAGAGGACGAAGACTGGGCTTTATTCTGGACCGATTGTTCTGTTGCTTTGGAACGGTGCATGGACATGAAACGCTACCAGGTTAGACAGAAATATATTAAACAGCTAAGTGAAACAACAATTCACCCACTATTTTGATAAATGTATACTTCGAGACGCTTAGTATGCTTAGCGATCCTTAGCTCTAGCGTGCATGAAACGTTGAGAAGTTGTTTGCGAAATAATGTCAGCTGAAACTTCGTAAACATGAGCTCAAGTCTTAATCATTTGTAAGGCACCTGTTCGGAGTTTTTGCGTCGAGTTTCTTCCTAAAGTGATATTTCTCAAGAGGAAAATTTATTCGAGGGAAATGAGTTGAAACATAAGGTGTCTTTAGTATTCAATTGGCCATGAAATATTGCTTTCGGTTTCTTAATCCTTAACACATAACACACTGCACCAGCCTTCAATTTAGTAAGCTCAAGTTTGCGTGTACTATATAATCCAGCTGATCTCTTATACTTACGTGTGCACCATCAAAACACATAAAGTTAAATTGAGCTAGAAACACAAAATTGAGGAAGAGGAGGATATGCAGATGGATCAAGAAAATCATAAAATTAGAAAAAATCTCACTAAAAATTTCAAGCTGCTTTACATAATACGCTTATTACTGTGTTTGTTGACAGTGTCAGTAAATGAAATGAGTTGCTGGTATTATTAATTTTTTCCAGATGTTAATTATTTGTGTTAAAGAGTGACATCTGAGAATGACCTTCAAGGAAACTCTCAAAATATCCTGTAATTTATTCACATAACACATTTATACATATACATATACATATATATATATATATATATATATATATATATATATATATATATATATATATATATATATATATATATATATATATATATATATATATATATATAAAACAGACAAACTAGAAAAAAAAGCGATAAAGACCTGAGTTTCATAACTCAATAGACTTCTTAAATACTCTTCACTCCCGATATTTACAAATAATTGACCCTTGTTGTTCTTTGAACAGAAAATCAACCATTTCCCTGGTATGAGTGAGATATGCCGTAAAGATCTACTGGCAAGGAACATGAACCGTTTGTGGAAGCAGTTTCCAAAAGATTATGCTGTATTTCCTAAAACATGGTGCTTACCAGCAGAGTAAGTCAACTGTTGTACATTACACATATACATGTAGTAACTAGTTTATATCACTCATATTGCATGACTTTTTAGTTGTCAAAGACAATAGCAATAAAACAAGTACTTGTACACATTCAAACCTTAAATTCTTCAGATCAAAAATTTGTCTGGAAATGTTTCAACAGTGTTTCATTTGTCATCGTATAGTTATGGAGAATTCCAAGCTTACTGCAGACAGAAGAAGAACAAAACATTTATCCTCAAGCCAGACAGCGGTAGCCAAGGAAAAGGGATTTTCCTTACCAAGAATCCAAAGGTACACCTGTACATGTAACTGCACTGCATGTGAGCATCAGTTTGCTCTCAATAATGAGAAGTTATTAAGTGACTTTATTCAGCTTGCCAGGAGTTTCAGAGCATGGGGCAATGCAAAAATTCTGAGTTCCAGACAGTGTAAACCCTTGACCTTCTGTGCAGTGGACTCATCACTGAGGTCACTGGGAAGACTTGTGCCAAGTTAGGTTATTTACTAGGCTCATGCAAAAACAAGTATGCGACATAAAGTACTGCATCCTGCATAGTAGTAGGACTAGTAATGTTGATAATGATAACTGACAGGGATGGTGAATTTTCTTTCAACATATTATTTTAATGATAGATAAAGTCAATATACCTCTTCTTCTTGTACTGTGCAATTAGCTTGTTTCCTACCTTCTTCTTAAAAATTAGCTAACTTTAATAATTAATTTGTTCAACAGGATGTCAAGCCTGGAGAGCACATGGTTTGCCAGCAATATGTGTCCAAACCCTTTCTGATTGATGGATTCAAGTTTGACTTAAGGGTGTATGTGCTGGTCACTTCATGTGATCCTCTTCGAATTTTTGTTTATGAGGATGGCCTAGGAAGGTTTGCTACACTTAAGTATGTGGATCCAAGCAACAACAACCTTGTGAGTAAAGTTGATAGTCTATTGACTATAGTCTATAGAAAATTTGATTTAAAGGGTGCATAAAAAAGGGTAGCAACAGTTTTACTGTATGTATGAGATGTTATCAGTGAGAAGTAAGTCAAACAAAAATATGATTTGTTTCAAAAGTATATTATTTTGATTAAAGCAAAGGTATAATTAAAACGAAGCAAATGCTCTCTGCCTCATTTCTGAGAGAAACTGAGGTATACTGATCACCTCAACTGTCAATGAACCAGGGCTTCTGATGGCTCACGGAAGAAAAGTCAAATTTTGCGGTATTTCCAGAGGCAAATTCTCAGAAAAAACAGCCAACTTTGCAAGAATTTTTGAGCAAATTTCATGGAAAAACAATCAGTAAAAACAGCCAATTATATGTGTGTTTTGTGAATTTCAGAAACCTTGATGAACTAGTTAATAAACGTTTTTGTTTGTCATAACCCTTATCAAATGTTCATTTTCCTTTCAGGATGACATTTGTATGCATCTGACAAATTACGCTGTAAACAAGCATAGCAAAGACTTTATTAGAGATGAAGAAACTGGAAGTAAAAGGTAGAATTACATGAAGTAATTTGGAAAATTTATATTTTTGTTATTGTTCTGAAAAGCAACGAAAAGATATTTGTAATTTATTTTTCAACTTTAGCAGTGATGACCTTGGAATGAAACACATTGTTCATTATCTAATTAACTAGCTTTCTTTCTCCAGCCTGGAATCTTGTAAGATGGGCAATTAGTATGTAATTTAATATGGTTTTGAAATCAATTACTTGAAATAATTTTGTACAGTGTTCAAGTCATGTTACAAATCCTTTTCAAACGTCATAAAAAAATATATTATTTCAGACGAATAACAACAGTAAACAAGTGGTTTGAAGATAATGGTTACAATGTGAAAGAAATCTGGGACTCTATAGAGGTAAGTAAAGCCCTGGTCAATGTGTACACTACTTACAGAATAAATTGATCATCAACATTTACACCACCAACTGAAGATTGTCCATTGCCTACATAAGTTGAACTATGCTTTTTTAAATTTTAATGATTCACCATTTTTGCTTTGGATGTATTCAAATTATTGATATGGAACTTGCATTATAACATGTGTTTGTTTGGCCCAGTACCCTTTCTGTGCATAATTTTTGTTGTAGATAAAATGATCACAATAGTATAACCTACACATATAATCGTGAAGAAAACGTCCTACTTGAGTAACTAATTTATTAGTCTTTCAGTAACTTATTTGAAGTTGTCTATGATTTCTTTTCAGGATGCTATCATAAAAACCTTGATCACTGCACATCCAATACTGAAGCACAATTACAGAACCTGTTTTCCAAACCACAACAAGGGGAGTGCTTGTTTTGAAATCCTAGGCTTTGACATCCTGTTGGATAAGAAGTTAAAAGCTTGGGTTTTAGAGGTAACTATAAGACATTCAATGATATAATCACTATAAAGCCACTATAAGACCATGAACCCCAGAAATATAATTTGTGGAATGTTATTGTGTACAATGTGCTGAACTTTGCTCTTGATTTCCAGGTTAACCACTCTCCTAGTTTCACAACTGACTCACCTCTTGATAAAGAAATTAAAGATGGACTGATGTTTGATGCTCTTAATCTGCTCAACTTTGGAGCATGTGATCGGCGGAAGATACTTGAAGAAGACAAAAAGAGAGTGCGGGACAGACTTTTGCAAAAACAAAGACCCAAGGAAGCTAAGTATGTATGAGACAGTTTAAGGCTCAAGAGTAAATTACAGCTATGGAAGTAACAACAAAACTATTATGAGCAATATTTTAAACACAGAATATGTGCAGAAGTGTAATAATTGTATAATTATTATAGTCATTATGGATGTCACTGTAGCTGTATCTCTTTGTATGCATTGCGGGCCTATGGTACTAGGAATTCATTTCAGATAGCTTTGATAAGATTTTGACAAGCCATTTACTGAATCTACTCCTGAAGTTCTACAACTGAAATTGTGTTCTTAGGATAACTGAATCACGAACATGCTCTTGATTTCTACATGTAAGCCTGATCATTGACTTGCACTGCACTCTTATCAACTATCATGCAATAGGAAATAATTCGTGAAGGACTAATGTTTCTATTTTGCTTGTTCCTTCGTATTCCAGGAAGGAAGATTTTGACAACCAAGTGCAGTACACCGAGTGGTTGAAAAAGTATGAGGATGCTCACTTGGGTAAATACAGGTAAGAAAACTTGAGTGATATGTGAGGGGAATATTGGGAGTTCTGAGCACTGCAGTATGCAAAAAGTTCAGCAAATCCCACAATATTGCAAAAAATCGCCAAATGCTACAATACTTCAATACCGAGCCGAAACTTGGTATCATACCACTACACTGTGTGTTAAGTTTAGAGCAAACAACAATTCAGAATTTGATAACGAAAGGTAAGTCAGGTAATTTTTGATTTAGACAGAAATAATCAAAATAAGTAACATTCGTTGGTGTGTTGGCAAATAGTTAACAAAAAATGACTTTTTTGATTGCGACACAAGGAATTACAGTTTTCTGTTATCATGAGAGCTAAGCTTCATTGGGGATGCCCAATCGGAAACTGGAAGAGGCTGAACGTTTTTCGAGCACCTTTCCTTCGTTTGTAAAGCTAACGACGTGGCTAAAGCGTTAACCAAGTAAATTATCGATTGCCTTCCTCTTATTTCAGACGTATTTATCCAGAAGGAAATGAAGAAAAATATGCAATTTTCTTCGAAAACAGTTGCTCACTGTTCCAGGAAACTGCTGCATCCAAGGCGCGTACTGAGTGTGCCAGGTGAGAGCTGTTCTTATTCTTTTTATATAAAAGTTCTATGTGGCATAAGTTGTTAAGTTATTTTTTTGTGTTTGTCTTATTTTGTTTTTGTAGAGTTCAGCGGGAACAAATCATGGCTAAACAACAAGAGCAAGAGAATGCTAGGCTCAAAAACAGTGGGAGGGCTCCCAAAGGATCCAAAGATGGCCTCAGGCCAGAGAGCCCCCATAGTCGTAGGCCGAGGAGACCCCCTGTTAGAAAGACAATTCAAAGTAATAAAGCTAGATTCGAGGTACGTATCGTTTTTCTGTACTAGCAAATTAATGGATGGTCGCTACACTGCATAAAAGAAGCTAAATACGTCGGACTTCTCTTGCTCGTGCTTCTGTTTGATGTTCCACGGTTAAGTGGGAATAATGCATGCGGCTGCTCTCTGAGCCAAATGAGTACCGTGATCTCATGCACAATATAAAAACGCTTTGTTCAACAAATTTACAATCGTTTTTATTTCAGGGTGGCAAAAGAACTGGCCAGGAGCAATACGACACCAGCAAACCAGTGGCGATATTAGAAGAGGAGGAGCTAGAGCGAATCACCTCTCTCCTTCAGCGGGACAATCTTATACGAGGGTTAGGTGTGGTAGAATTTGTCTATAAACTGTTACACTGTACACCTGGTACAGGAGGTCCACAGAAAAACTGCTCGTTACACCATTCGGTGAGTTACAAGAGGATTGCTGCTAATTACGTAGCTACCTTACTAGTTGTTGTTAGTGCTGTTGCCATGTGACTGTTGGTATTTCATGGGATAATTCACGCAATATATTTCTAGTGAACTATGAGAGATTGTTAAAGGAGCCACGTCACAGTTTGGGCATCTTAATTTAAAGTGTAGCTTAAATTTTCAATTTTGTCACGCGTTTGTCATCCGCGTTAACTCCAACCTTAACTATCCTTGGTCCTTTGTGCTTTATTTTTATCTCTTTGGTGTTTTTCTATCTTAGAAAACTCTTATATTCTGGTTTTCTCCAACTTAATGGTGACTGAGCTCCTTTAAGACCAGCATGCTTTGCTGAATGACCCTGAATGCTTGGCATACTTGTGACTTCTATAGAGAGCATAGAAGTAGATACATTTTGTAAAACAGGACTTCTATTTGTAGCAAAGAACAATCTTAGTAAATGGTTTGAACCCAGGAGTATCAGTAGTTCGTATAGTGTGATGTCTAACATTTTTGTCCAAGTGGCTGCCAAATAAAATATTAACTCATCTCTCTTTACCCTTCCCAGAACAATCACAAGGATTCTTCGTCCAAAGGTAGCCTGGGAGACAAAGCTTCCTCCATGTATGGCTCCATGGGATTACTATCCACGTCAGGGGGAGTAACCGCTGGTAATAACGTGGTCGCGTCTCAATTATCTCGGTTCCAGAGCTATCAGCCCGCGGCTCTGTCAGCGGTAATGAACCTAAACGGCATCAATCAACAAACACCTCCGACCTTGACACGAAACGATCGACGAGCTTTAGCGTCCGTCGGCATAGTACCATCGGCGCCCACAGGGCTGCCGAAACACAGGTATGGCTCGCGGAAGGTTCCAGGAAACGCCAGGAATGTTATCGGTAATCCAGATTACGACTGGAGATCAGGATCCACACCAGGGATTGAGGCAACCAGCCTTGCCTACGGTATGATTGATCCCAGACGGGACAATCAACCGAACTCGACTATTAAGAGACGGACGTTAAGCGCTACAGGGTTTAAAACCTGCGCGGACCCGGTGCAAGGGAACGCAACGCGTGTGATGAATCCGCGCGTGTTTGCCGCGAGTGTCGCGGGAGGCGCGGGGGGATCACAGACTAATCTGTCTAGTCCAGGAGGTGTGTCGCCTAGTGCACAGCAGTACATGTGTTCAATGTATACGTTTCCTAATGTGTTGAAAGTAGCGCCTCAGCCTCAAAATGGAATGAACTTGTCTGTGATATCTGGCCCGGCACCTGTGAGTTATCGACCCAGTCCCACTAACACGAGCACTGTGGGACCTGAACAGGCTAACCCTTCACACAGACTCACTGGCTCGCCATCAGGACTTCTGAGGTGAGTACCCGGATGAAGTTAGAATCAGTCGGTTTAATCTAATATTCATGTGAGGGGAAGGTTTTCTACTGAATTGGCTTTGGAATTAGTTAAAAATGTTGTTGAGCGTGCACTACTCAGGCAGAACGAATATGTTTTTTTTTTTATCAGTCATATCATTTAGAATTTGTTTCACGCTGTTTTTCTCGCCCTTTACATTTTTGCGTCGCGTTCTGAGTTCTGTTCGAATTATCATTTTGTTATACTAATTTTGCTGCCGAGATCGCAATACTAATTTCGTCCTTCAAGTCTGGTAGCCCCTGGAAGATAATTTGTGTTACTTTCTAACTCAGGGTCTTCAGAACCGATCTATGCAGGCAGTAGTATTACACTAACCTTCATTTATCTTTCCCAGGTCAACTAAAGCCCAGAGAGCTCGCGGGGCTACGAACAACTTGCGCTTAAAGGTAAATTAGAATCTTCAATGTTGTTTTGTGTAGGTTTTTGTTAACACTCGGTAAATAATCAGAGTAAATAATGCCACAAAAGAGAAGAATCTCTATCATTACTGTATGCCAACAACGTTGCTTAGTAACCCGACTCGAAGGACTGTCGCAATGTAGTATGAGAAAACTTTGTTCAAGCTAATTCTTTTTCTATTTCTCTTTGTCATTTACAGCAGCTGGAACTTCGTGAAAATCACGCCGTAGCGTTGAGCTGAGCAAAGGAACTAACCAACTTTTCCACTCGCCAACTACGAAAGCCAAGATCTTGAATCCAGCGTGGAGTGTGCGAGCCTAAGACCGCCCAGGACAAATATAAAAAAGTCCACAAATGATTGAAATTTATGTCCAATTTTAGCGCAAATACAAAAACAGAATTTCCAATTCGTGTACATTGTAAGTGGATCTATCTGCCCCATGTATATAACTCTATCGTACGTGTAGGTAGAAATTGAAAGTAAATAATATATAGGATTTTAGTGTGAAGTTTTTAGGCCATTATCAAATCTTTGTTTAATAGACTTCTTAACGCTTAAGAAGCGCGTGTATAAAATTTCGAATGACATTTGTATTTTAACAAAAGATGCTGTAATTGCAGCTATGGCGTGGTATATGTATTTTGCTCCCAAATGATAACTATATCTGAATTTATATTTGTATAAAGGACGTTTTCAAAATGCAATGTTTTATGATCAACATGTATTTGTATCAACTTTGAAAGTTTCTTGGATAATTGAAGGAACGTGATTATTAAAAAAGAAGAATGAAGCCATACGTCTCTCTGGTCTCAGTTATTTTTCGCTACGCCTAAGATGAATGCTAAGTGGAATGCGCCGCAAACTTTCTATGTATTTATTGGCCCAATTTCGCTGTTACTGACTTCATCTGAAACACTCACTGTTCTCCCATGGGATTCTCCCTTGTTAGAGAGGAGCAAGCAATTTTTCAGTAAGAATTAAAGTAAACAGTACAAAAAAGAAAAGAGAATGTTTCCTTTCCTATTTCTGGTTGACCTTCCAGATGGGTATCATATTATCCTGGTTCATAATAGACCTTCTTAGCTTGGGCAAGTTGCTGCCCTACTGTTCAAACCGTGCGATGATCTCGCTGGAATTCTTGCTTTCAAATTTTCAAATAGTCTCACGTGGTCTGACACCTCTTAGAACTATTAAAGAAGGGAAATATTATGTGCAGCACAATTAAAGTGGATCTCGTGGAAATTTGTAAAAAAACGCCAAACTTTGATGTGTCACGTTTTTTGCGTGACTCAATGCATCATGTGACGTAGTCGTCGTAGGAAGCGTGACAGCGTTTACTTTGGGTCGTCCGGTGGTCCTTCAAAAAAATTTATGTTCATCGGAACGGTCACTGAAGAAACTGGATAAAAAGGCCTGGCAAGAAACGGTACAGCTATAAGACAGGACACCGAATTAAGCGTTTTAATTCGCATTCGTGGGAAACCGGTAAGCGTCGAAAAATTGCCACCATTAGCATGGCGGACGAACAAAGGGATCCGTTAGCAATAAATTTCGCCGTCGTTAACCAGAGGAAAGCTCCGCTTTCATGGCGAACACGGATTTGTTATGGTGTAGGGCATGTGCTTAATGATCTGTGTGCGTCGATGTGGTTTACATATCTCCTGGTGTATCTTCACAAAGTGGTAAAATTTTCAAATGCGAGCGCCGGAACGCTTCTGTTGATAGGCCAAGTAGCTGATGCAATGTGTACTCCTCTCGTTGGAATCGAATCAGACCGTACAGGCCGCTTTAAATATGGCAGACGAAAGATTTGGAATCTCGTCGGAGTTACGTCCGTGGCGCTTAGCTTTCCGTTCGTGTTTAATCCGTGCCTAGGCTGCGAGAACTCAGAACAATGGGCAAAGTTTCTTTATTACACACCGTTTATTGTAATTTTTCAGTTCGGATGGGCAGCGTCGCAGATATCTCACCTAAGTTTGATTCCAGAACTCACCGAGGATGACAACGAAAAGTGTGGTCTGAACGCAATCAGGTACGTTTGAAATAACCAGTTGTACGTACGAACAAGTTGTAAAATAGTTTTATCGCCACGCACGAGTGCACACGAGTCATAGCGTAAAACTATTAATTTAAAGCCATTTCTACTTAATTTGATATCTATCTTCCTCAGACTCTTAACTATGGTGAACCTACATATATTCAATGATTTTTTTATCTGTTTTTTTGTTTTATTAGTCCTACGAATACGATGAATTATATGTACTTTCGCGTATATCTAACTGATTAAATCTTTATTCAAGTACCTCTAATGAGGTACTAATGACTTTAAGAGGTCTTTAAACGCTTACGAGGTCACAGTGTTGACAGGAAAAAAGCAGGAGGGCGGGAAAGGCCCCAGGAATGAGGCAAGACATTTTAGGACACTTTTAAAGTAGTTCATGAAATGTGTATAGAGAATTTTATGACTCGATTATTTTCCATTGGTTTATACTTCTCATTTTATTTGATTTGTAGGTACGCAGCAACTGGTTCGTGTAACATTTTCGTGTTTATTGTCACCTGGGTGCTCCTGGACACGAGTGAAGCCAGCACCAGTTCAGACAAACTGGGCTCCGCTGATGCTTCTGCATTTATGGTAAGTGGATTGTGTTCATTGTTGTGTCCAGACACAAAGCACAAAGCGCTGTGAATAGACCTGGTCACATGGTACTTCTCTTTACGCTCTTTGGGCTCGTCACACACTCAAGATTGCGTGACAAGCCCAAAGAGCGTCTGCGAAGGAAGCTACTATGAGTTACTATGTAAAGAGATGATGATGCTGAGTTACAGAAAACTCAACCTTCCAAACAAAGCAGTTTGCATTGCCAAGCTTATGTTTTGAACTACAATTGCTTTGGAAGGGTGTCACTTTTTTGCAGCGATCGAGCTCGAGTATATGGCTGAACCGTGACCTTGCGACGGGCCCACTCGAAACAAAGCCCTCAGCCAAGCGTGGCTATCCACTACTCCTCGCGGTCGGAGCAAGTCACCTCAAAAGTCACCGGGCGCAACAATGCTCTTGGCTCTGAAAAATTCAATACACATTAGTGTTCTCATGAAAAGTGATTCTAGAAGGGTACAAAGCTTATTGGCCAGGCGTCGGGGACTCTTAATCTCTGGTCGCTCACCCACTTTTGTCAATGGATGCTCCTCTTGCCAATCACTTCAGTATGCTACAGCTATCCCCAACTATCTAGCTATCTCCTCCTGCGTAGGCTTTAAAAGTTTACTGTATTCTGAGCCGTTGACTATTTTAAAAACTCGCTAGAATCAAGCTCATCTCAATAGATTTCTCAAAGATGTCTTTGTGGAATAGATGGCTCTGTTACCGTTCCAATACAGTATTTACTCATAATTTATCGTACTTGTTTCCAGTACGTGGTGTTCATAGTTGTTGGAACGGGTATTTTCTTCTCGATCGTCTTTCACGTGGGAGTTAAGGAAGACCCACGTGACTGTAGTGCTGAATTCGCTACCAAGTCAAGCAAGAGGTCGGCTGGCAATTGGACTGCTTGGTTCCAGGAGCCACTCTTTTATCAGGTATGGGTATCGTCTTTGCCATTAGGGAGTAGTAACGTTCGATCAGTCTATGTAAGAAATGGTCGACCATAGACCTTATCATGGTTTTGGAAGCCATCTTCACGCTGGTAGGCAACACACGACAGAAATTACAGTGTTTGTATGGGAATCTGATGGCTAATATGAATTCTGAAGTATTCTGAATAGCAAAGTATAGACTCTAAGCAAGGGATTTCATTACTCAAATTTGACACGCGTTCAGTCGCCTTGTACAGTCTACATTTTTTCAGTTCTCTGCGACCTTGCATAGACGTGTGAAAATCTGTAGACGAATGTATGGAGAATTAAAAACGCGACTGGGAGATTTCTAACACAGCTCCTTTCCTCAAATTTGGTCAAGGCAATCATTTGCCTAATGTCTTAACTATCCCTCAAGATGGCTTTTAAATCTGTGATAAGGTCTGCTCTCCTCGCGGCACTCGCGCGCGAGAACTCGCCATCTACGCAAGCTTCGCCTGTAACAAAGTTATCTTTCCCTTAATGTTTTGTTTCTTTCTAGATAGGAATGCTGTATATGTGTGTTCGTCTGATCATCAATGTCACGCAGTGTTACATTCCAATGTACACCCTGGAGACACTCAGCCTCTCCAAGGTGGGTACCTTGTGTAGTCTTGGTTAAATTACTGAGACAATTACTCTGTTACGAGTCACGCTGTCTTCACATTAAGCGTACTATTGCTAGTCGACTGGAAGTGATTTGTATTATAACAGGGGTTCAGTCGAACCTTTTCACAACGGCCACCTTGGGGACAGAGCTAGAGGAAAGTGGCAAACTCGTTCCCAGGGTCTCCAGGGGCGGGAAGATGGGAGACCCTGGGAACGAGGTCTGGGAAAGTGGCCGTTGTAGAGAGGCGGCCGCCACGGTTATGAGTTATAGGTTATGGGTGTAATATGACACCTGTTTTTGTCGGGGGTACAACATTTTTATTTGTAAAAGAGATGCTTATTGTAGCATATAAATACGTACGATAATCAAAATATATCAATGCAAAAGAAACCGATCAGAAACTGAGACCGACAACGCACCTCACGGATCAAGTTTCATGACCATTTACAATAAAAAAATTAACAAACCGAATGTGGTTTAGAATGTGGTTTGTCTGTACTCTTATCGACAACGATATGCGTCATAACAGTGGTCGAAATGTTGTGGACTCACGAGGCACAGCCGAGTGAGTCCACATCAAATTTTGACCACTGTCAATTTTTTTTGACCACTGTGTTTTTTACCACAATATCAACGTCAAAGAAAATGGTTTTGTTTTCAGAGCATGACTAAGAGCGTGACACATTTACGCGAGCAGCGTTGTCTGGACTCTTATCGACAACGGCAAATTAGCCAATCAGATTGCGAGATTAGTAGCAATTGTGGTAAAAAATCGGGTTTTATACGCAGCGTTTGTAAGTCGAGAGGGTATTTTAGCAGCCAGGACACGCTTTACTGGCTGTTGTCGTTGTGGAGAGGTGGCCGTTGTAGAGAGAGTATAATAAAAAGTGGCCACTGGGAGGGGTGGCCGGCTGTTAGTGGAGGTTCGACTGTACACGTACCGAATCCGTTTCATCATTTCCGACCTCATCACGTGTAAATGGTCAGGTATACGTAACACGTGACTAAACTTCATTCACCATGCGTCGAGGAACATTGCAGTTTTAATTAACATTTGTGCTCATTCATCTACCAGCGAGATATTGCCATAATGCCATTGGTGGTGTACGTGAGTGGACTGGTGTCTACGTTTTTTACCAAATCGCTGAACAAGTGTCTTGGCAGAAAGGTCAGTTATTATGTCCTTACAGTTGTTCTTGGACTAACAACCATGCGTATAGGGTAGAAGAAGTAGTGGCCCCAGTTGCTCGAAAGGTGGATAATGGTATCCACCGGATGAATCGCCATCCAGTGGATAAGTGTTAACAAAACAAACCACGCTATCCGCTGGATAGTGACTTATCCAGTGGATAGCGTTATCCACCTTTCGAGCAACTCGGGCCTGTTCTTTCTATATGGAGCATTTTGGCATTAGTAATAGGTGTTTACTATTGGGGAAACGAGATTCGAGATTTTTTAACTCTCTTTCTTTTGTGTTTGTTATAGGCTGTTTTCCTGGGTGGGCTTATCATCATATTAGGAACAAGGTAAGATATATGTTTTTCACAGGAGATTTGAAGGAAGGTGTTCTTCAACTTTTTAATACCTGCTATTATCAGGTGAAGGTATCCGAGATTGACATGATCTACATGCCAACGAGGGAAAGCTCTCGTCAAATTTCATGAAAGGTCATAAGGGGTCACAAGGGTGGATTGTAAGTCAAATTATTATTCTCGCATTTGATTGGTTTTTACTTATGATCTATTGGAGGACAGACATATAGATTAAGTCATAAACATTTTTTGTTTCTTTACCAAATAAAATAGTTAGTCATGGACTCTATCATAGATTCCATGTTGCGTTTGTTCAGTAACAGATCACAAAAGACCTCAAAATGTGGTAAGAGCATCAGTGACACAGTGACACAAAGTGACGAGCCTAACGGCTCGTGTTTCACTTTTTTTGTTCTTACTACATCTGTGATCTATTACTGAAGAGAACCACGGCAACATGGAATCTATTTGTTAGACAGCATGGTCGGGCGTTGGCTTCAAACCATGGCATGAGAAAGTTGTAACTCTCATCGACTTTCGTCCTTGTTTAATCCGGCCTTTATGTCCTTTGTGAACTCAACAGCACGAAGAATTTATCCTGAAACTGTTTTAACTATTGGTCAGTTAACTAACCGTTTTGGGCAAACTTTTGCTGTCCCTGTAGTGTTTGGCTGTGGCTCATTCCTCCGCACAGTGTTCAGATGTACGGCGCCAGTGTGACATTAGGAGTTGGAGGCTCCACGTTACTGGTTACTGTATTGACAATGCTGGCTGATCTTATAGGAGATAACGTGGTAAGAATACTGGACCGTGATAGCTGTTTTGTTTTACTTCTAACATTCACATTTTGCAGAGGACGGATAAAGGCTGGTTCCCATACATTTTTTGCGAACGAAGAGCGTAAAATTTCAGTACAAATAAATAACATTATCTGATGTTTCCCTTTAATGCTGCAGGAAACCGGGGCTTTTGTTTACGGAGCCATGAGCTTTTTGGACAAGATGTCCAATGGTATTGTTATACAAATCGTTCAAGTGTTTTATCCCAAGAACAGCGAGAATAGGTAAGTTGCTTAGAAATGTAACAAACCCTGTTCTATCGGTGCCGTTAGAATGTTTCGCGTCCTGAATGTACCTATGCCTTCGGGGGAGTTGATATGTGAAGATGAACAAGGCAAGATCACGTCCTAAGTTCTCTATGTTCAGTCGTCATGATCCCGGCTCGGTTTCTACAGGATCCGATTTTTTCCTTTGTACAGTAGCTAGTAACACTGACATATTGTTTGATTAACAGGGCCAGTGCTGGAGCGCTGTTCTATAGAGAGGTCATGGTGTTAGCATCAGGAGCAGCAGCAGTCCTGGCCCTTTTAACTCTCGCTACACTTATAAAGAAAAACCTGGATGAAACTCGCGCAGGTATACCGAAGACAATTGACGCTATTTTCCAATGAATGTACTGACGAATGTTGACATTGAACCCTTGCAGAACTACACTTCGTGTAAAATTTGTTTAGTTTTTCGTTCTCACTAATTTATAGTTCATTGTCGCAACCCGTATTGATCCGACAGCGGAGGGATAATTCTCAGTTCTGTTACCCCAGATACGCCAACCAGAAAAGCTTTCTGATCATCACGATTTGTTATCAAACACATTTTATACATTCAAAGACAAAATAAGACCACACAAGAAGGAAAACTTTAAGCAGGTTACAATTTTTCATCTCCGATCCTTACTTTCTTTATTTTAATATCTTAGCGGTACGTGGAGCTGCAGGAACCAATACATGGTTACAGTCTGGTTCGTGGTCCCTGATTTGCTCCAAAGGTCCATTTGTTCCATATGAGCCCTCAGTTCATTTGGCCCAAGGCACAGGAACGTCCCCAGCGGCCCCGGGGTCAATACCTTTGTACGGTTCAGTGGACCTCACTTAAATGACCTACAATAACACAAGTGACTCGAAGCACCTTATTTTCTCTTGCTCGAAGAGAATGCCGTATTCTAAATGGAAAGCTAGAAGTCGCGGTTCTTCGGTACTTCTTTCCCCGAATTGATGCTTCTTCGCTTTATTGCTAACTTAATCATGACAGAAACCTTTTCAAATCTGAAACATTTTCTTCCTCTTAGCCTGCGTAACAAGCGTTCCCGCACCAAGAGCTTTTCCGCGCGAAAATTAGAGCGCGAGCATCTGCTTACAGTTCATGCGAGTGTCCGCAAAGGTTTAAATCCGTGCCGTCAATACGGGCTTTGCTTGCTAAGATATTGTTTAAAACTGTTCAAATGATATGAAGTGTGAAGCTTCCTTTGAGCCATTCTCTATTTATCTATTTATCTATTTATCTATTTATCTATTTATCTATTTATCTATTTATCTATTTATCTATTTATCTATTTATTAAGCCTGGTTCACACTAGCGACATAACGACATCGACATAACGACATAAGGAAAAGATCAGTTTTATCTTTATGTCGTTATGTTCATGCTGTTATGTTGCTAATATGTCATTATGTCTACATGTTCACACTACAAACATAACGTCCTCTTTAGGTCGAGATAACGTCATTTTTATGTCGTTCGTGACGATGTCGTTATGTCGTTATGTCGCTAGTGTGAACCAGGCTTTAGACTGCTGGCAGTCGTCAGACAGGTATTTATACGCAATAGTGTGGTGCTGTGGCTTTAAAATTATTGAGATACACTGTTTAGAAACGAGAGAACGGCTCCATGTGTTAAGATAATTGATATACAGATTACATCTATTGAATGAAGTTGACGAAACTGCTTTTGACTCCAGATCACGATTGATTGCTTTGCATGAGAGTGGCCCGCCACTGAGACGCCCCTCCCCCCCAGGCGCGCGCATTTTATGCCTGTCCTCCACCCCTTTCCCTTTTATCTCTTTTCTATCGTTATGCAATTTGCATTGAACAGATTGAATAAACTATCCCCACGAATGGGAGTATATAATTTTGCCCGGATTTTAACATCATTCACAACCTGTTTTATTAGATTTGTTCTGATTATTAGTCTTGCCATCTATTAGGCAAACCTTGCAGGCATAAAATAAAAATAACTACGCACTGCTTTGTTGCGTGAATAAAAGCTTAGCTGTTATAACGTTAGTCACGAGTTAGAGAGCAGATCGTATGATCGATTGCCTAACAAAATAATTAACTTAGAATGGAAATTTTTCCAAGTCAGGTGGAGGCGATGACGTAAATCGCAAATCAGTTGAACATTGTTTTAATTGTTTTTCTGCGCCGCGTGACGAGAGTTTATTTTCACTACCCGTCAAAACAACGATAATCTTACAGAAAAAAATAGTCAAAAATAAATTTGCCTGTCCTCGTGGTTATCGCCCGAGGGTACATGTATTATGTTCAATAACAAATCTCCTTTCAAGGTTCCGTTGGTTTCCTCAGTAAGGGGGCAGTGAGGTTCCCTTGTAACACAATGACATGTGATTCATAGATTCCCTTATCTTTCCAAAATGTTCATTATTGTGTTACCAGAAGTAAAGAAGGTACGTAAGGTCTTTTGCAGGTCAAATCCACTGGTTTTCCAAGCTAATAAGAGAAAATAATGTGTATAGCGTCTTAGACACTTCTTAGACAAAGTAGCTCACCTCCCCTGTGGAGCACTCTTGTTCATCATATGACTATGCACGTGACATTGTGATGATAAAAGCCGCGTATATAAAATTTCATTACAGCACTCGGTGAAGGAGGAGGAAGTTAGAAATGTTCGTAGAGGGAAGGTGAAAGAGTCTGAGACACTATACTTATCAATTTGAAACAACAATACAACCTTCTTGCGATCAGAGCAGAAACTGCTTGGCGTTCTAAACGAGTTTGCCAGCTAAAGAGCTATCTCTTGTTTTCGTGACAGGTACTACGTCGGCTAGTGGTTTCTTACTATAACTAAGATTGCAGTTCTTTCAAATTTTTTTAGTCATGGACCAGTGTACTGAAGTGAAGCCGAAGCTGACCTGGAGAACTCGAATATGCTACGGAGTTGGTCATATTCTTAACGACCTTTGTGCCTCTATGTGGTTTACATACTTTCTTGTCTACCTTCACAAGGTCGTCGAGTTTTCGAACGTGGCCGCAGGAACTCTGTTGTTGATCGGACAAGTCGCCGATGCTCTGGCCACCCCGTTTGTTGGAGTGGAGTCCGATAAAACTGGCGATTGTAATTACGGCCGGAGAAAAGTGTGGCATCTTGTCGGAGTTCTGTGTGTTGCTGGTTCGTTTCCGTTCGTTTTCAACCTCTGTATCAACTGCGAAGGTGCTTCCTCTTGGGCCTTATTCATGTACTATGTTCCCTTTATTGTGATCTTCCAGTTTGGCTGGGCTTCCACGCAGATCTCTCATTTAAGCTTGATTCCAGAGCTGACGGATAACGAGAACGAAAAAGTCACTTTGAATGCCATTAGGTAAGTCAACCAAATCATAATTATCGATGGAGTTGCACTTTTTTACCAAAAATAAATAAGCTTTTATGTAAAGTTACTTCGTCAGTTTATTTTGTCATAATTTCTGTCGTGTCAGCTGGTACTAACTGCCGGCCATGCTGAAAGCATATTATGTAATGGGTAACGCACTACGGTCTGCCGTCTGCTATAGCAAGCTTTTGACCCCTTTTCAGCGAAGCAGGTCAAGCTCAAACGTCACATTGCACAATGGTGTCCGATCGTTTTGATACAAAGTCGTTTCTATACAAATCGTTTCGTTACAGGTTGAAGTCGATATCTAATTAACAAATCGAATGTGGTTTATCGTGGTCTGTACTCTTATCGACAACGATACGCGTCATGCGCCTCGTGAGTCCACAACAAATTTTGATCACTGTGATGATGGGTATCGTTGTCAATAAGAGTACAGACATGCTAAACCACATTCAATTTGTTTGTACCACAATATTAACGTCAAAGAAAATGTTTTTTCAGAGCGTGAGCTGAAAAAGGAATTGCGTAACACACTGATGCGAGCAGCGTTGTTTGGACTCTTATCAACAACGCCAAATGAGCCAATCAGATTGCGATTAGTAGCAATTGTGGTAAAAAGTCGATTTGATACAAACTGAAGTCAATTCGATACAAAACTTTAAGATACCCAGCAGTCTGAAATTATTATAGAATTTCCATGTTTTGAATTGCCAAGCAATACTAAATGTTTTTGTTTTGTAGTGGATGATTTGCTCCACCGTGGGGCTCGTTTTAGACAAGACGTTCAGTGTATTCAGAGGGAAAAGTTCCAAGAGACCTCCAGACAAACATGGTTTTTCTCCTTTTAGGATTACATTCTTTCAATCGATCACTGTTGTATGCAATGCAAAGATGAAAATACTTTCATTTCAAGGGATATTTCTTCTCGTTTAATTTTGTTACAAAAAAAACTTCACTTTGTATCAAATTGACTTTAGAGTAAACAAGTTGTTTTCTTTTTTTTTCGTCATGGTATTTTCTATCCGGATATTTTTGAATTCACAACTTTTTCTTTCTGGATACGGCTTCCGTCCACACATGCGAATTCAGCATCGAATCCGGATATTTTTGAATCCGCTTTCCAGAGTGGAAAAAAATAAATCCACAACAAATCCAATAACGTGTAATGGGTGAATCCCAATATCTTTGAATCCGATGACGTAGCAAAATTGTTCCATGTTTTCTGTCGTTTGTGTAAAAATTTTCCAGTAGATAGATTTTTTTAAAATTTTCACTGCAGTCAGATAATGAGTTACTTGTGACAGAAAAGCAAAAAATATTGGGGGTCACCAACTTCGTTTCAGAGATGAAGCATGTGGAAAACTACCCTGATTTTGAAAAATTGGCGCACACAATTCGGCAGGGGTTTGTAGTTAAAAATACTGAAGGTGAGTCAATGGAGGCAAACAATCTTAGTCATATTTAGTAGAAGTGGGTCTGTTGCGTAAATAATTCCAAATGTTGCCAATGTTTTCACAAAACTTAAGCCTTCAAGAGGCATTTGAAACCGCCACACAGATAAACGAAGAGCTAAAAATAACGATATTCGAATGTGCATTTTGCTAAAAATGCAAACTTCTAATTGACACATTTTCTTCATTTTTTTCTATCAAAAGAAAAGTAGGGGTCACCGAACGTCCAAGATCGTTAAATCCAGGCAAAGCTATAGCAATGGCCATCTCCCCTATCATTGTTGATTTTATTACTTAGTGTGCACTCATGCATGACGTGGCGTGTGAATTTGCTTGCGCAGTAAAGATGAGCAGAAACAATTAAATATTAATTGCTGAATTCCTGAGTGCTCTATTTGAAGTCCATCACGTTAAACATGAGGGGCTGTAGTTGGCCAAAGGATGATTATTTTGTTGTTCCTCTGAGACAAAAAGAGCAGAAAGTTATGGGAACTAAAATTGTCTAAAATCAAAAGGAAGTTTGTAACTTGGCTTGAAAGCAAATCTGAATTGAATTTGTCAGTTTCCAAGCCAACTGCCAGTCAATATTGGAATGCTGCACCACAGCATTGTAAAATTTACATCTAAACGAACATCTAGTTTGATGTAAACACATGGATATGTATGGTGGCCCAGCATTATCATAGGAAAATTACATTGATATACATACTATATTGTCAGAAAACTAGGTGACATAAAATAGAAATAACAAAGAAGTAAAAAAAATGAGCAATAACAAAAAATAACATATAAATTAAATTAATATTAACTAAAAATGTGAGAAAAATAAAACAAAATAAAAGTAAAATGAAAGTAAAAAAGATTAAAAAATAAAAATAAATTAAAAGTAAAAGTAAAATAAAATACATGCAATAAGAATGACATTGAAAATCACATCAAAACATTTGGTTTTCATTTTCGTAGAAAAATCCTTTTGCTTTTCCATCAAAAGTTTGCGCTTTGCTGCATGTCCATTTTCTTTCACGTTAAGATGAAACAACCGCGTTTAGATCAAACTCAAGTGTTGTGTTTCTGAAATTCCTTTTCAAAATCTGTTTGAAGCAGGAAACCAACGTAAAGCAGGCATGCTCAGTCAATCAGCTTCAAGTAATCATGCCCTCTTGATTACCAAAAGTGCCCTTGTGATTAAGAAAAAATGCCCTCTGTCTCAGCCAATCAGCATTCAGTAATTTTGCTCCGTATGTGATAAAAGCAGAAAGCAGTGGCTTTGAGACTTTTATTAGTCATCTTCAGCATGTTACATCTACGTTTATATTTATACGGTATTTATTGTTTGAAGCTTCTGTTTTTTTGTCTTATCGATTGGAGTATGTTAGTATGGTCAGGTGGCTAGCATCTGACCAAAGGCACACTGGTGCGACCATACATGATTTTTAGGCATACAGCCAAACATCTAGTCACATATGTGACCAGTTGGTCATTAACTTTGAGCCCTGTGGGGGCACATTTGATAGTTTAGTAAACCATATATTTGTTTGGTTCTTCAGATATGCTGCTACAGTCTCATCAAACATTTTTGTATTCTTGGTAACTTGGCTTCTTCTAAGTACAGAAGGCAGAGGATCAGAAAAACTTACTCCTTCTGACTCCACAGCTTTTATGGTCAGTGCTAAGAATTTTCTTCCTAATTTCTCCAATAACCAATAGTTTTCATTTGTTATATTTTAAATGTGGAACCTGATCTGTTCCATAAAATTATTTTGATGATTTCCGCAGAACATTCGAGCCATAATGGCAAAAATAAAGTTACCAAAAGAAAACCTCATAGCATGGTACCATAATATTTTCAATAAAGGTAAGAAGAACTTATCGAGACTTAAGCTCTTAAGCTGACCCCGCGAGAGAAAATTGAACTTGAATTTATCCATATTTCAAAAAACGTACATTTCACGTTAGTTGAAAACACAATAACGCACACATTAAGCATTCTTATGACGTTTGACAATAAATTTCTCGAGAAAGCTTGGGGATTTAATCGTATTGTCACCTAGAGAAATGAATTATAGTGTTTTTTTTATATATAGTATTCAAAAACTTACCGCGCTGTGAGTATATTTTTAGTAAATAATTTTTGCACTTATTGCTCAAACTTTGAGCAGAAACCATCTTAAAAGCTGTCAGATGCAAGGATTGTACATTCATTCCAACTATTTCCACTACGGAAATGTTTCCGTAACAAACTTTTGCTAAATGCTAGGGTAATCCCACACATCCTTGTCGATAAAGCCCAAATACCGTCAAGTGTTCAGGATCCTCACTTGTCTATTTAAACACTCCGATTCTGCCTCTTTCTAAGTTTTACAGTCATACTAAGTTATCTTTATAATTGACCCACCCATTCACTCTCCACCGATCGACGTGCAAGCATAACTTGTGAATTGCATAATTTCCTTACCATGTAACCCTCTGGGTAAGCTCAGTCATAACAACCCTATTTTAGCTTCAGCAGAGCAGTGAGTAGAAAATGGTTTTATGATTTATACTCCATCCAATGACACAATACCAACTATTAGTAACCAAGAGTATTAATATTACTTGTGTATATCCCATTATGTTCACACACAACATCAATTCTCTATAAAAAGTGAGGACATCTCTGTAAGGTGCAGACGTACAGTATGGCATAGGCTTAAGAGTACTCCCTTAAAGTTGGAAAGTTAACCGTAAATGGAAGCATTTTGTACAATTTGTAATATGTGTTTGACTGTAATTAAAATGTAATAATCCTGGATTGGGGGATTTTAAAGTCAAATTGCTTTTGCAAATCGGTTTTGATACCAATTCAGTCAAATTACACAGTAACGTTATATTTTGTCTCTTTACACCTAGTCTTTTAACTTACCTGTTGCATTTCTTTTTCAGTATGTTGTATTTATTGTGGTGGGTACTGGTCTTCTATTCATGCTCATTTTCCATATTGGATTGAAAGAGCCGCCAAGAAGTTGTACATATTTATTTGCAAGTGAAGGAAGTAAGAGGAGTGCTGGCAACTGGAAACACTGGTTTAAGGAAATCCAGTTTTATCAGGTTTGTGTTAAAAGCAAAAACTTAACATCGTATCAAAGAACAGTGAAAACTGTATTAACTATATAAACTCTGGATTTCATATATTCTGTTTCAAAAACTATTGAATGTTATTTCCCTGTCTTGAAATTTTTGCCCATGCAAGGAATTTGTGATTGAGCTAATGAATGTAATGGATGCCAAGTAAAAGAGCAATAATAATATGCAAAAGCAAATGCTGTAATTATCTGATTGGCTGAGATACTATACACCATCAATGGTTAGTGTGCAGTGACTGGAGATCATCTACAAGATGGAGACATTTTGTTGTGTCTCCAAAGTTACAAACTCATGAAACATGTAGAAATATTACTGGATAATTCAATTCCTGAACAATTCAATTCCTGAGAATAGTGAAATCCTGATTTCATACTTTTAATTAATAATAATTATTGTTAATGAACCTTTAGCACACCTGGGTATTTCATAATTTTTAATTATCATTGCAGGTGGCTTTGCTGTACATGTGTACTCGTCTTATTGTTAATATTACACAAGTGTATGTCCCAATGTACACTCTGGAAACACTGTCCCTCAACAAGGTAAATAATTGGTAAAATTCTTTTTATAAAAGTAGTGGAGTGAAAGTCTCTTTCTGTGGAATTTTCATTTCAGAATCATAAGACATGCATGTAGACTATCATATTATCTAGTGTGAACTTTAATTAATTTGATTTTAGCCAGGGTGAAGACTGATTAGTCTCCCTAGGCAGTCTGGCAGTTTGATTAGTGGTTGAAACCTTACTAAGGGTGCGTTCCTTTGGGGTGATCTGGATCTGGATTTGGATCAGTGATCCAAGATCACTCTGGATCATGGTGCATCAAAGGAACCGATGAATCCATGACCAGAGTGGATTCATTGGGTCCTATGCTGCACCATGATCTTGGATCACTGATCCTGATCCAGATCACCCCAAAGGAACACACCCTAAATGCTGGGGACACACAAGTTTATAAATGTATTATTGATACCTTCAATATCTCGGGGTTTTTTCCATTTCAGGACACCATTGCCAAAATTCCCTTAGTTATCTACGTCAGCGGTTTCTTGTCGACATTTCTTTCAAAACCATTGAATAATCGCATAGGAAGGAAGGTATGTTCGACACATAATGTGATTTTGTAATTCTAGTTTGGAAATTTTTTTTTTATAATTAAGTTGTGAAGGAACAGTGACCTACAGTAATGTATGTGTGAATATAAATATGAAGAACCTTGGAGTCAAGGGCATAAAAGTTGAGATCATAATTTATTAGATCAACTAAAATTTATGTCTTCTTAATTAAGGTGCAATCTTCCAAAAAGCAGATACTATTGTGGGATCATCATGTATTGAATAAAAATGTTTTAATCTTTTGGTTTATATAATTTGATTGGCTCTTCATATTTGCTTGTAGGGAACATTCTTTCTTGGTCTACTTATGATAGCAGGAGTGAGGTGAGCCAGGAGTGTTTGAATTGGATTGATAGGATTACTGACAGAATTAGATCATCCTTTTGATAGCTACTTTACATCAAGCAAACACTGGATAGTAACAAAGAAAATGGTCATGCCTCTCATATCTATCAATCTTCACGTATACCATGTTCATTTCTTTACTGACATGATCTAGTAAATAGACAAAATAAACATATTAAGTAAATGACAGTATTTAGAGAGGAAGCCATATCAGCCCCAGCAAGTTTTCATGTTGGTCCTTTATCCAGGCTGAATTGATCCTAACAGTGTGTGGAAAGTTGGTCACACTTGAACCTAGTTACACAACAGTCTTCATGAAGCTCCATGGAGTCTAACATAGTTCAGCAGTAGAGCCTACAAATGGTCTGCAGGATGTTATAAGTTCTACTCCTCTTGGGAAACTTGAAAATATATTTCCAAGTAGCTTGACATGTCACTAACTGAAACAGCTAAAATTTCTTTCGTTGGTTCGTGGTTTTTCCTAGCTATCCCCATTCTCCCTTGCCGTTGTTACATTCGCGTCAGACCTTTCATTTGAATATTGACCGTCGCCCCCATTCTCACAAAATATGACTGTTTTGCAGTCTAGGTTTTTCCCTAAACCTGTTACTGTGTTATATATGAATAATATATGTTTCTGTGTTATTTATTATCACAGCACATGGATGTGGTTCATTCATAAGCACAACTACAAAGCTACATATGGGGCTGCAGCATTATTAGGTGTCGGTGGTTCAACACTTCTTGTTACAGCTTTGACTATGTTGGCAGATCTTATTGGAGAGAATGTGGTAAGCTGCCTGTCACAGATTTTGAGTTTAAATTCAGGGAAGGCTGGTCCACAGGATTGTACAAAAGAATTTCTCTCCCTCCCTCCCAGGATTCAATTGAGCTTTGCGGTACATGATTGTATGGTCATGTAGATGTCACTCACCTGTAACATTATTTTAATTGGCTTTCGTGCCTTAGATATAAAATTTCTGAAAAAAAGCCTCGTATGTATGTGGAGTAACATATTTTGTTGACTTTGCATGTGTCTTTTTTTTATTTCTCAGGAAACAGGTGCTTTTGTTTATGGAGCCATGAGTTTCACTGATAAATTATCCAATGGAGTTGCCGTTCAGCTGATTCAGATATTTCATCCATGTAACAAGATAGGAAAGTAAGTATCATAGGAGTCACGACTGCTTGCTTACTTTCTCGTAAGAATTCTCAGGTAAATACAAGCTATGTTATCAGTACAATTTGACAACAAGATTACTTTGTTTCAAATTGTACTTTCCGAGAACAAACTAAACGAAAGAAAGAAAGAAATAGTTACATGTATATTACTCTTTCTTTACTTCTTTTACTGTTCAAGTTGTAACTGAGAACAACTGACTTGTAAATGTGCTATATCTAAAGAGTCTCATTAGAGTCAGTACATGTGCGGTACAGTTAGCACATGCAATATGAATTATACAGGTCTGTATCGACACCTCCGAGGTTTTCCGCACTTGAACAGGAAAATACAGTTTTCCGTTACAAGCGAACGCATTCTTTGCAAAACTACCGAAGAAACAGTCTCATTAGGCTGTCTTATTTGTTTCAGCTATTCTCTTTGGTAACAAGACCCATGAGAGGTCCAAAGACACTTTGTCTAACGAGTCACCCGGAACCTCCCTAATCATTCCTCATGTATGTCATTGTTTTGTAATACCAGTCAAGACTGCATTTATTGTAGTCATAGAAGATTTTCTTGCGTGAACAATATTATGGTTTCTTGTTTTGGTTGTGTGCTTGTCAACGACTTTCCAGTTATGTATTTGATCTGATGATTTACGAGTTTCTGACTTCCTGCAGCGGTCATTTCCTAAATCATACTCTATGACTATACCGTGTATTACGAGCCATCAACTGTCGAAAACTGTCGAAAAACTTCCGGTAGCTTGTTGGTAACTTGTTGGTATCCTATTGGCCGACAGTTGGCCGACAGCTGGTTTCGGGAGCTCCTCTTCACAAATACCAATTCTTCAGTCAGGATGTTACTTGCTCAACTGGAGTTCTTCTTGCTTTTGACCGTAACACATATTTCTCCTGACCGGATTAGTTTTTTCAATCCTTTTACAATGGCTAGGAAGGAAAGATCCAGGTGTGATGCTTTTGCAACCTCTGGCAATTCAGCGTCTTTCTAATTGCCCCACACTGTAGCTAGTAAATCATTACTACAGTAGGTTATTACCGTCAACATCTTTATCATCTGGTTCATTCTCTGTGATCACTTTTCTTCTGCAGTTTCCTTTGTCTTTGATACCCCGGCTACCCCTCAACACACAGCGTCATATAACTCGGGTCTAATCTATCCTGACCTGCTATCAGGCTTTCCACTTCGGGAAAATTTCTTCAGTTACATCTAAGAAATTCACAAGTTGCCCATATTTACTCTTTGGTGTGTGAAAATCCTGGCTCATTCCACGTTACACCAGCTTTTCATCTTGAGGGTTGAACGCTACAACAACCTACTGGACACACATTGAAATAACATGGCAAATCCTGGTATGCCAACACCCGAAAATCATCCATACTGGTCAACTCAGTTGTGTTTTCTCACAGGAAAATTAGACACGGATCGTTCTGCTTTGGAGCTCTGAAGTTGCTTGTTCGAGATTTCATTGCTAGCTTGTATGATAGAGAAGCGAAAACGGTAATCGAATTTACTTGAAATAAAAGCAAAGTGGAGAGCTTTCAATGTCGTTCATATTTCATGCAACGTTGGTGGCTTCAGAAGCCTACTTCTTTAGGGAGGTGTTGGAGCTCTAAGCCACACCTCTGATAGAAAAGTTATTGTATATTACAGCTGTCAATCTGTCAACTCCATCCAGTCAGTGAATGCCATGACTGACTGTGATGTAGCCATGTGTTCACCTTCCGAGTTTTGAGAGAGGTTACTTCGCAGCATGATGTCATGCTGACGTGACAACTCTCGAAGGTGCTCGGGAGTACTCGTGCTATTCCCTGACTGGTTAATAAGTGTCGGCCGAGGAAAACCCTCGTCGGACGCGGATTTTCCGAGGGCAGCACTTGTTCCATTGTGTACAGAGGACATGTAACTAAAGCTATTATCTATGTAATAATGATTGCCATGTTGTTGCTGCTTGCTTGCGCCCTGCACCTAACAGCGACACAATGCTGTCCACATCTGACTGCTGGCTTAGTTGCGCGCACGCATGGGAATAATTTATTCATGTTGCATTTGCTATTTCCATTCACTTGTGTGATTCAAGGCATGGACCACAGCACAGTTCTTGGAGTGGAAATGCGACAGCTTACCCACAAGGAACCGGACATGGACATCCACACATGTACGGGTTTATACCACCCCATTCCATTGTTAAATTGTTGTCTTTTTGTGTAACTTACATGCGGGCTTACTACACGGCGGTTATGCGAATGCTTTGGAACAATTTCAGCCTTAAAGGAAACCTTTTACAATTATCTTGTCATTCTTTGGATACCGCGTATTTATAGAAGTAGAAAACACTTTTCCGGTGGTGTCGGGTTAGGGTTAGGGAAACGCGAGTGGAAATTTGGGAGAAGCATAGTTAGTTTATAACAGTGGGAACACTAGACGCACGTAAGTGTTTCCACAATATTTTCGACCTTTGCGTTTTGTCAGCCTTGCGAGTGTTTACAGAAATTCGTTGGATTTAGTTCGCTCGTTTAAGGCTCCGTCCACACTACGCCGGAGGAATTTGAAAACGTAGCATTATTTCTCCAGTTAGGCCTACCGTCCACGCTAACCCGTCACGAATACGGAGCTTTTCGAAAACGCTCTTCAAACCGAAGTAATTTAGAAACGCCGGCTTTCCGTTTTATTCTGGACGGAAAACATTTTTGAAAACGAAGCGTTTCGTAAACGATGATGTTGCGATTATCACGAGACTGCCCTGCCGTGGGTGAACTCAAACACAAATGTAAAATGACGGGTGATTGTTGCTGTTTAAAATTCCACCGACGTAGTGCGAACGGGCCTAGAATGTTGATTTCTCGTCCAATGAGGTGCAAAGCCCAAAGCGTTCGTCATTTAGCTTGCGCCATTTCCCGCGCTTTTTTCCCAGCTACTCAGTTAGAACTGAATGATCTTTACTGATTAGTTGTTTTGATTTCTGTAGAACTTGCTGTTCAGCTTGTGATCTGTACTACAGGGAGATCATGGTGTTTGTTGCTGGTGGAGCCACCATTGTTTCATTTCTGGTTCTCTTGACCATGGTAAAGACAAAAATAGGCGAGTTTAAAGGTAATTGCACTGTTTTTTTGGCGTACAATGTGTGATGCTTATCTTCATGCAAGGGGGGTTTCAAATATGGTGCGTCCGTCTTTTCTTAGTGAGCCATTATGCTAAGCAATGGGTCTCCAAAATATACAATCTGAATGCCTATTTAGAAAAGTTACGCACTCTTTAATTGCAAATCATTGATCAGTGTCCCGCCAACCTTAAAATCTCTTACATCAGCTGCTTTGCGAGTGTCAAATGCTCAAAGGGATGATTGACAAGGAAAACAAAAGTGTTGTGGATCGGGAGCTCTTGTCAGAGCTCATGCGATCCCCGATCCATCCCTTTCTGATTAATAAGGTCCGTTCTTATATTCACATGTGGGAGGCGCGGTGGCCTCTTGGTTAGTGCGCTCGTTTCCGGATCGAGCGGTTCGGGTTCGAGCCCTGGCCGGGTATATTGTGTTGTGTTCTTGAGCAAGACACTTTACGCTCATAGTGCCTCTCTCCTCCCAGGTGTGTAAATGGGTACCGGCGAACTTTAATGGTGGGGGTAAACTTGCGATGGACTAGCATCTTATCCAGGGGGGCGGGGAGTAAAAATACTCTTAGTCGCTTCATCCTACAGAAACCGCGATAAGCTCCGGCCTGATGAGCCACTTGGCTCATAAGCAGAGTCTACTTAAGTTCACACAGTTCCTAACTAGGTATATCGTCTTCTGTAGACTCTGGAGTACTGGACTCAAATGTTCAAGACAAGCTCCTCTGCCAGAGCACTCTAGGGAGTACAAGCGTGGCAAGATCTATTGGAGCTCCTAAATCTCCGTGCCTCATCTACGAGCCCGCAGCTTCGCCAAAGTACGGGTCAATCCAAGATTCACCGTGCTCGATACAGGAAGATTTTTCAAATTCATGTAGGAAGTCTGAAAAGAAATGCGACCGGTGACGGCAGGCTGTTACTGCCTCAGAAAATTAAGTGTCTGACTTAAAGACTAAGGTGTCTACCTGGAAGATTTCCGGTGCCCTCCTCAAAGACTGAAGTTGCTTCCCTAAAGACTAAATTTTTCAGCCTTGTACAGAGATATTGAAATGGCTGAAGTAAGACTGGGACCCGCTCCACGTCACTGAGGCTTTCCGGACATGTCCGAATTGTGTTTGGGCGCTGAGACGTGCAAGCGATTCCATTCTGTATCGAATGGGAGAAAGTTAATCCATGACACCAAGAGTATGAAAATTGCTTTTATTACGAACGTTATCAGTTCGATTCAAAAATGGTCCGAGATGGAGTTTTGAGTTGTAATATCGATTTCGAGTTGAAACGTGATACTCCGATTAGATTAATGAGCCCTCTGGCTAGACTGATTAGGGTTAGGGTTGGCTTTCATTTGTAGGTTAGGGTAAACCCTTTACATGTATATCGTCATAAAACAGGGGCTGTAAATCAAGGTTTTCACTCCAACTGGAACTCGTGATGTAATCTCAAACTCGAAACTCATCTCGAGCTCATAAATTTAACAACGTGGCAGAAAACAAAAATAAACTGAAAGTTAAATAGCTTAACCTGCAATATTCAAGAAATCAAGTTATTGTCTCGGTCAGGGGTACTGAACTTTCAAAGACAAAAAAGGTTACTTTGTAGTTTTTGTGCTACGACATAGAAAAGGAGAAAAAAACAATTCAAAGCAACTGTTTCTTACCGAACCAAAATTATACTGTTAAAGACAAGATAAATTTTTAATAGCTAACATTTTTGCCGTTGTGCAAAACCATTATTGAACTGAAAAAGAGGTTTTTCTAAAAGAAAAAACTAATATAAATGCCTGTAAAAACTATTTTCCGGATGGAATTTTAGAGGTTAGTAAATTTATATTTAAATGAGAACGATAAAACTATAAGTGGTGATTGGAAAGAGAAGAACTCTTTCATTCTACCACTGAGAAATGATATAAGCAGCAACTCTGTACATCATTGTTTGAAAAGAACACGAATTACATTGCATATATTTACTTTAAACAAGCCAGGAAAAGAGATTGTACGTTTTTATCCAAGGTAAATACCTAACTGTTTTTGAATTTGATGAGAAGCAAGTATAATCGCGTATTCTTTTTGCCCATGGACTGTCCATGTGCTAAGAATACGAAACATGCTTACAGCTTTATAATTAAGTATAATTAAGTTTTTAGGGATAGCTTTGTAATGGATGTGTGCGCTATATAAATGAACTATTATGATGATGAATGGTTTTGGCTGTTCCCCGGTGTATTATCACTTTTGTAATAGAAACACAATTTAACTATTTCAAGATAACATGCGAAAACAGGGAATTTTCCTAATACAAAATACGTAAACTACACAGTCAGAATGTTTTTCGTACTTAATGAAAGAGAATTGACGTGGATCGAGAAAGTGATGAAACTTGCGTCGTGTGGGGTTTTTGTCATATTAGCGTTCTTCATGAGTACGGATTTTCCTTTAGACGTTCATTACATTGGGTGTTCACGCGATACTGTGTGGCGTTTCGTGACAACTCGAGTAACGGCGAAAGAGACTAAACTGGAAGGTGCGGTTGGTGGAGGTTGTTTTATGTGAAACGACTATTTGTTAGAAATAAATGTTGCAAATGTTTAGTTTCTTTTGTCTTACGATTGGGCTCTAACTTAGTTTTATAAGACAAGGCCATAGGCCGGCTGAGGGAGACGTGGGACTCGAGCACATGTTACAGCCGTGGGGTGCGGGGAAGGGATATGTCCGTTTTAATGACGATTCATCTTCACTTCGCAATAGTTACTTCACTTTCGCGTGGGAGAAAAAGATGGAGTATTTTTACACTGTTCGCACCAAAAGTCTTAAAGCTCAAGGGTAGAAAATCGTGTATACTTCAAACTACTCCAACGCGTATTTTTTTTTTTTTTTTTTAACCCTGGCCCCAGCAACATAATAAGCCATAATCACTACAAACGAAGCTTCAACGGATAATGCTGGGTTAGGCACCACTGGCAACGGGGGTTGCACCCAAGTAAAGTCAAGTGAAGAGATGTCGATCTTCACTTTAAAATAACATCTTTCATTTCTTCTGCTAAACAAAGATGGAGCAAGTAAATTGCTACTGGCCGCATGCAGCAAACTGACGTGGGAGATTACTTCAAACTAGTTCAACGCAGATTTTTGATTTCGTAACCCAACACTTTCAGTGTGTTTATGGCGACTTACTTGTTCCCTCTGCACTACTGAATTAAAAAGAAATTCAGCTGAGTTGTATCAATCCACGATTTATACTAGGATCTCAAGAATTTCTGATTCGCGGAAGTACGCGAATCGAACGCGCGGATCGCGTTTACGCTTATCATGCGCGCATGGTGCGCGGTCTAGGCTTAGTCTCTCCTGCATTTTAACGGAGACGAGTAATCAGGGCTCGAAAAATGTCTGAATTCCAGCTTGCCGTTTGGGCAAGTAACTCTCAAATTTTGCTTATCAGGGGCATTTCCCCACTTGCACAGGTTTTCAAATTCATTAATAAATCTGATGAGCCCAACTGGAAGTCATTCACTTGCATGTTTGAATGTAATAAACCCGTATGAATTGCTTGTAATCTTCTTAGTTTTGATCACTTTCATGTTCGTGTACGTGCTTGCTATTTCCTGAGCTATGCGCTGGGTATCTTCCAAAATCCTTGAGTTCGACTCCTCGAACGTTAAAGAACGTCTCGCCTAACTCTAAAAAAAATCGTTTTGAAGCGCGTAAAATTAAAAACTAGTAGAATATAAAACAATATGGCTTATCCTCCTCAATTTTGAAACTTTTAGAGCTGGTGAGTGCATTATTTTTTCCACATGGGTGGTTGAAAAATATTTTCAGTCGGGTGAAAACGTTTGAATGAAAAACTATTCTCTGCCAAAAGCCCTGAACACTGAAAGTTTTTTTGAAAACTTACTTACTAATCAATTTATTTTTAATAGCATTAATAATACTTTTTATTTCGGGCGGCGGAGCCCAAGTAAGCTTATATTTTTGCCAGAAAACTTGTATCATTTTGCCAAAGATCGACGGGGAGTTAGGGCCTCGTTTTTGCGGTAGAAACATACGGGTTCTTTTCGCGTACAGCTTCTACAGCTGTGATACAAATTATGCCGAGTTTACTTTTATACAGTGAAACTGGCAAATGCTTCCAAAAAATTTGCTGAAATTTTAAGAAATAAACATCGCGTTTCGTGCTGAGCCCAGTTGAGATAACTTGTTCAAGGTTCTTAACCAAACGTAACAGAATTTATAACACCAGTTTGAGTCACAAGCAAGAACATGAATTTGCGTTAGTGTCGATCGGCAAGAACATTCCGCCGCGTTATGTGTGTGGGTCTATTCCGGCTTACAGTGTGATACGATTAACACCTACATTACTCTCAAGTGTTTGTCAAGGGTAAATTTGAAAAAATGGGCTTCTGTTAAATAGGTTCTCCCACGTCTAGAAAACTGACGTTGCGCTTTTCTCCTAGTGTAATGCCTACCTAAGAGAATAGGATATCTGAATTGAGTGCAACTTACCTAGAATTCATTATTTCCACGCAAACGATGACTCCTGTGGAATTCAGCGAAGAAGAAACGACGACACTTCGTAAAAACACACGCCTTCAAAACAGCGTATTTTTGAATAAATAATCGTTCTGTTCCTCAAACAAACGATATGAAGAGGAAGACGACAAAATTTTGTTCATCATGGCCAAAAAAAACGATAGAAATATCCCGCCGATTACGAAATATTGCCATTCTACTTACTGAGAGAACGATTGTGTCGCATTCAAATTTGATTTTGCCGCTCAGTGCGCTTTTTTACCGGATGTGACGTCACTTTTTGGTCGATGATCCAAACACAAAAACGTGCCAGGCGTCACCGAGTGTTCTCCCCTGAGTCGAACACATGCTAGGTAAAAGCTAGGTAATCATTGAGTTATTTTTTTGTAAAAAAAATACCTCTTAGTCGGCGCGTCGGGTATGTTATGGACGGGTCAATGCGTGAGTGAGTGAGTGAGTGAGTGAGTGAGTGAGTGAGTGAGTGAGTGAGTGAGTGAGTGAGTGAGTGAGTGAGTGAGTGAGTGAGTGAGTGAGTGAGAAATGTATGTATGTCACACCAATCAGGTTGGATCTACTATGAACAGCCAATCAAATTTCTTGTTGTAAAGGTAAATGGTATGTGAGAAACACAAGGTATGTATAAACAGAAGGACTTTGGTAATTGAAAAATAAAGAGTGACGTGTATGTTGCCGGTTTGTGATTTTTGAGTTATTTTTTTTACAAAAAAATACCTCTTAGTCGGCGCGTCGAGTATGTTACGGGTCAATGGGTGAATGAGTGAGTGAGTGAGTGAGTGAGTGAGAGATGTATGTATGTCACACCAATCAGATTGGATCTACTATAAACAGCCAATCAAATTTCTTGTTGTAAAGGTAAATGGTATGTGAGAAGATCTGATCTCAATAAAGTTCAGAACGGCCGTATTCATTCTTCTATAAAAGAGGAGGAAATATTCATACATTGGGTTTACTTCGACTTTTTCTGTGGGTTAGGCTGAGGATTTTTGTTAAATGAACGTAGTATGCAAATGCAACGAGATGTTTTTATTTTTAGTTAAAGGTAACTTGATACTTTTGTTTTTCACAAGGAGTAAATTCAAGTAGAGGTCACGAATCGTCGCCTCTGGTTCTTAGGACATGTTTTAGAGGGGACGAGACTTTAGATTTGAAACAGTTCTAACGTTTCCAATAGTACGTGCGGGTAACGATTGTTTTGTTCTTGTTGCATGCAAATATAACGAGATATTTTTGCTTTTTAGTTACAAAGTGTAATTTGACACTGTTGTTTTTCACAAGGGAGTAAATTCAATTAGAGCGGACGAATCGTCACCACTCTTTCCCAAGAGATGTTTGCTATCTTAAGTAACAAATGGTAACTTAACACTTTTGTTTTTTATATGGGAGTAAATTCAATTAGAGCTGACAAGTTATCGGCTATTGTTTCCAGGATATTAAACAAAAAAGCTTTCATTTCTGGACAGTTTTTACCTCTCTGCAGTAGCAGTTTAATAGTTTTATTTGATGACATTCATTTCAGTCCGATATTTTTAAAGGTAAAAAGTATGAAAACTGTTCAAATGTTCTTTGAAGACTGCGCGGCACCAAGTTAAAGCGCAGTTTAATTAAATCAGACTTTCAACGTGTCAAAGGTTTTTTTCTCTTTCTTTCTATTTTCGGTGAAGATGTGTTGTGTTGTGTTGTGTGAAAAGGTAAACTTACGTCTCGTATAAAATGCCAAAAAGTCCCTAAATTAACTTGAGTATTTTTGAGCAAAAATTCCTCTTGGAGGTTGGAAGGGTTATGTGATCGGTGAGTGAGGGAATTATGCATGTGCGCGTGTCACACCGGGTTGTATCAAAGAACGAATCAAATTGCCTGTTAGAAAATAAGATGGTATCTACATTAATCTGGAGACATGTCAGATTACTGTAGTTTGTTCAGTCAAACATTTTATGGCTTACTATTTAGCTATCTTACCATGACCGATGTAACATCGCAACCAAAGAAAAAATGTCAAATTAACCAAATCATTACTCTACCATGAATGCTCCTATCTCCGACACTTCACACAAAAAATAACTCTTGCACGCCTTGCGTGCCTATGTTTAGTCCGGTTTGGAGGGGAGTGTGACAGTTACATACGTATATTGGGTTGTTTTAGAGTGCATAATTTTCAGTGTAATGGTGGCTAGTTATGAACGAGATGAGTCTTGAGTTTTGAAGCAGTTCATGAGTTAGTAGTAAGCAAATGGCACGAGATATTTTTATTTTTAATAACAAAGGGTAACTTGATACTTTTGTTTTTCACAAGGAGTTAATTCAATTAGAGGTCACCAATCGTCCGTTCTAGTTCTTAGGACATGTTTTAGAGGAGACGAGAGTATTTAGATTTGAAGCAGTTCTAACGTTTACAATAGTAAGTGCAGGTAACGATTGTTTTGTTCTTACTGCATGCAAATATAACGAGATATTTTTATTTTTTTAGTTACAATGGGTAATTTGACACTCTTGTTTTTCACAAGGTAGTAAATTCAATTACAGCTGACGAATCGTCGCCACTTGTTCCCACGAGATGTTTGCTATTTTTAGTTACAAATGGTAACTCGACACTTTTGTTTTTCATACGGGAGTAAATTCAATTAGAGCTGACAAGTTATCGGCTATTGTTCCCAGGATATTAAACAAAAAAGAAGCTTTCCTTTCTAGAGTGTTTTTACGTCTCTGCAGTAGCAGTTTAATAGTTTTATTTGATGACATTCATTTCAGTCCGATATTTTTAAGGGTAAAAAGTATGAAAACTGTTCAAATGTTCTTTGAAGACTGCGTGGCGTCAAGTTAAATTGCATTTAATAAAATCAGACTTTCAACGTGTCAGAGAGGTTTGTTTCTTTCTTTCTATTTTTGGTGAAGTAGTGTTGTTGCGTTGTGTTGTGTAAAAAGGGTAAACTTACGACTCGTCTAAAATGCGAAAAGTTCTCTTGAGTATTTTTGAGCAAAAATTCCCCTTAGGGGTTGGAAGAGCTATGTGATCGGTGAGAGAGGGAGTTATGCATGTGCTCGTATCACCCCAATCACAGTGTGGGTTGTATGAAAGAACGAATCAAACTGCCTGTTAGAAAATAAGATGATATCTACATTAATCTGGAGACGTGTCAGATTACTTTAGTATGTTCAGTCGAACATTTTACATGTCAATCGATTTAGCTTTATGGAGGGAGAATTACATAAGGAAAGTATTTTCTGTGACGCTCAGCTGCTTACAACGCACACGCTGTCAGCAAAAGGCACAACACTAAATTGTGATTCGAGCGTTTGTTTTGGACGGGCTAGTTTTGTTGACCGAAGTAAAAATTGTAGGAAGGATATTGTTATTATGAAGTTGTTTGTGTGCTCATTGAGGTTTTTTTTGTAAAAAAAAATACCTCTTAGTCGGCGTGTCGGGCATGTTATGGACGGGTCAATGGATGAGTGAGTGAGTGAGTGAGTGAGTGAGAGATGTATGTATGTCACACCAATCAGATTGGATCTACTATAAACAGCCAATCAAATTTCTTGTTGTAAAGGTAAATGGTATGTGAGAAGATTTGATCCCGATAGAGTTGAGAACGGCCATATTTATTCCTCTATAAAAGAGGAGGAAGTATTCATATATTGGGTTTACTTCGACATTTTCTGTGGGTTAGGCTGAGAATTTTAGTTAAATGAACGAGATGAGCCCTGAGGTTTGAAACAGTTCGTGAGTTAGTAGTATGAAAATGCAACGAGATATTTTTATTTTTAGTTACAAAGGTAACTTGATACTTTCGTTTTTCACAAGGAGTAAATTCAATTAGAGGTCACGAATCGTCGCGTCTAGTTCTTAGGACATGTTTTAAAAGGGGCGAGACTTTAGATTTGAAACAGTTCTAACGTTTACAATAGTAAGTGCGGGTAACGATTGTTTTGTTCTTGTTGCATGCAAATATAACGAGATATTTTTGTTTTTTAGATACAAAGTGTAATTTGACACTCTTGTTTTTCACAAGGGAGTAAATTCAATTAGAGCGGACAAATCGTCACCACACTTTCCCAAGAGATGTTTGCTATTTTTAGTAACAAATGGTAACTTAACACTTTTGTTTTTTATATGGGAGTAAATTCAATTAGAGCTGACAAGTTATCGGCTATTGTTTCCAGGATATTAAACAAAAAAAGAAGCTTTCGTTTCTGGACGGTTTTCACGTCTCTGCAGTAGCAGTTTAATAGTTTTATTTGATGGCATTCAATTCAGTCCGATATTTTTAAAGGTAAAAAGTATGAAAACTGTTTAAATGTTCTTTGAAGACTGCGCGGCACCAAGTTAAAGTGGAATTTAATTAAATCAGACTCAACGTGTCAGAGGTTTGTTTTCTCTTTCTTTCTATTTTCGGTGAAGTTGTGTTGTGTTATGTTGTGTTGTGTTGTGTAAAAAGGTAAACTTACGACTCTTATAAAATGCGAAAAAGTCTCTAAATTAACTTGAGTATTTTTGAGCAAAAATTCCTCTTGGGGGTTGGAAGGGTTATGTGATCGGTGAGTGAGGGAGTTATGCATGTGCGCGTGTCTCACCAATCACAGTGCGGGTTGTATCAAAGAACGAATCAAATTTCCTGTTAGAAATTAAGATGGCATCTACATTAATCTGGAGACGTGTCAGATTACCGTAGTTTGTTCAGTCAAACATTTTATGGCTTACTATTTAGCTATCTTACCATGACCGATGTAACATCGCAACCATAAAAACTTGTCAAATTAACCAAATCATCACTGTGCCATGAATACTCCTATCTCCGACACTTCACACAAAAAAATAACTCTTGCACGCCTTGTGTGCCTATGTTTTCTGAACTGTGAACAGGCGTCACGCAATCAACGAACATGTACTTGTCCCGGACGAGCGGACGGGGGTTTTTTCGAGCCCTGGTAACGGCTGTTACTAATTGCAAGATGTCTTCTTTGTCGCCTGAAGACATCTTGCAAGCATCTACTCGGATAGAGCCATATATTAGAAGAACTCCTCTGGAATATTCTCCCTGGCTAAGTGACGAAGGAAAATCTAAGGTCTACGTTAAATTAGGTGAGTAACGTAAGCTAAGTCTACGAAATTGGTTCTATAAAATTTGGGAGCTGTGTAAATGCAGTGGTTGGGTATGTTATGGCACCATGCATTTTTAAAGTAACGACCTGTGTACAAGAGGTAGGCAAAAAACAATAGGCCAGATGCTAAAATACTTAACACTTAATAAATGACTGGTCCCTGGTGGAACAGTGGATTTTGTTTCCCGAGAATCTCAATGTTTCCCGAGACGAAGTCGAGCAACACAAATTGGTCAAACCGGTGGAAAACAAATAATCACTTTTTTATCCTGCAAACAGGCTCCCGGTGAGCCCAAACGAAGCTAGGCCGCCGTTCTATGATACCACCCGGTATCATGATCGCTGATTGTTGACATCTTTGAGGTAAACATTTGACAGATCTTTGTAAAATTACATGACTCCTACGGTTGGTGCCAATAGTGTATTTAAGAGCTAAGTTTCGGTCTCTCGACCTTTCGTTATTTCACAAGTGATTCTGAAGGTTACTTTATGTTCTGTTATGAGGAGGAATTTTAAGTAGAAGCTAGTGGAGTGGAGCCGTTAAGTTGGGTACCCTTGTGCTTTAGTTGTCAAACCCATAAAGGGAGTGTCCGGTTACCCGGGGAGCATTTTGGTTTGACCGTTGACAAATCGTTGCTGACTACCCCCAGTCGGGCTAATTATAGTTACCCAACACCGCGAAAGTGTCCTAACTTTTGTGACGCAGCTGTTTTCGAGTTTGCGAGCGAAGCAATCTCGAAATAAATGTATCGTTGCGAAGGCGTTGTGGACGGAATCGCGTAGCGAGTGAACTGGCATGGAACTTCAACATCTCTTCTTCAATTCTACGGAGGAATTGAGCCGGCAGGGTTATTTTCACTGGATTTATTCGCTCCGAGCGGCGGGCACTCCGGAAATCAGTGTCCGGCCTTGTCTTTCTTTTAGTAGTGGAAACCCACAGAATGGTAACTCGCCGAAATCGCGTGAGATCGGCCCGAAGAGCTAGCAAACAACAAAGAATACAACACAGCAACAGGGTAAGTAGATTTTATTCCCAAAATATAAGAATAATTGGCTTTTCAAGCAAAGCCGTTGCATTCCCATACAAACCTTTATAAATTCAAACCGTTGTAACACAACACCTCCATATGCTGCAAGGCGAGATTCATGTTTCATGTGGTCAAATTCTGTCGTTATGTAATAGTACATGCCATATGTCACGTTAGCCTGAACGTTCGCATAAAAAGGAAAAAAAAAAAAGGATAACATTGAGAGCTTGGGCTGCCTGTGGTCGCTTTGCAGAGTTTGACACCTCTACCATGTGCTTATAACTTTTTTAGGCTCATTTTAGTATTGCAAAATATGTTTTAAGCTCTCTAAGTATTGGCTCTGGAGAGACAAAGTTTGAAATATGCTATAAACATGTTGCTTACTTGCACTCTATATTACGAAACCCGACCCGGCTATTTGATCAGGTTGATTAGAACTGTTCGCAAGTGCAGAAAATGTGCCTTCTTGTTAAATTGACAGGTCTAATTACCTCACTGACTGATTTGTTACAGGCTAATCAACAAGGGCAGATAGGCACACCAAAAACAAAGTCTACAGGCTCCCTTGTCCTATCCCGATTGCTTTGCTCTCCGAGTTCTTCTGTTTCGCGCTCACCGAAAGTTTTTTTGTTTCCTTGCCAGGAGCTTGTTCACAGGTTATCACTTAATTATTGACAAATGAACTGCAACAGCAGTCAACATTTCGCGGGTAACAATGAACTGTTTCCTGTTTGACGTCATAGTTTTTGCAATGTTGCCCACTCATGGCATTTGGCGGTAAACAGTTTCATTGTTAGATGTCATGTGACTATGAACTAGCCAATGAATGGGCATCCTGTAGCAGGACCCTCACTCACTGTTTCCCACGGGACCAGTCATTAAGTGTTTTGCTATACCTCCCAACTCAAAAATAGAAAAAATGCTAAGAAATCATTTGCTTGACGCTGGCTGGCTCACAAATTTGTTGCGGTTTCAAGGAGCACAACCTGAACACTTGTGAGTTGAAAGTTTAAGTTGTTGTTTCCCTACATAAAGTAGAGTTATCTGTTTTGACCCATGGCATGTGACATGTTCTCCTCCAATCAGAAAACATATTTGAGTTGGGAGGTGCTATTCAGGGCACCTTTTCAGGGCACCTTTTCATTGTTTTGAACAGGCTATATAGTACCTGCTGCAATAATTCACCTCAATGCTCCCTGGAATGGAACAGCACGTAACCAGTTCCATTTGATCAGAGAATACAATATTGTGACCCACTGTTACACCTCAGTGTCCATGTCATGCTCTTAGAGAAAAGACTGAGTGTAAATCTTGTTTACTGAAGGATCACCTGCATATAGAACTGAGATACCTTGTCAAAAGAGCTTTGAAACTGGCACTCCTATAGACACTCCAGTATATTAATGTTTTATGTTGTAGGAAGTGTTGTTAGAAGTGTAAGCTTACTTTGAAAAGGCTTTACTGTTCAATAACAGTCTGAGTTTCTATATATTCATGATTATTTTACTCGTGATTACAGAAAGTGAGCAGATAACAGGATCTTTCAAACTCAGAGGAGCTTTCAACAAACTTCTCTCCCTTAAAGAGTTGAATGATGATGTCCTTTTAACAAAAGGAGCCATAACAGCGTCTACTGGAAATCATGGTGCAGCCACAGTAAGTGAAGGTTACATATATACATAGGTTGTCCAGTCTGCAGTAGAAATTTATCCCATGATCCTGAAAGGATCCTACGTTGAGATGCTGTGTAATATTCTATAGGATCCTGAAGCAGGATTTCAAAGAGAAATTGGTCACTCAGTGCATTGGTGCTAAATGTGGAGGAGTCTTCAGATAAAGAGAAATTCACCAGTGAAGTATGGTTGAGTTAGTGGTAATTGATGCTGGCTTGACAAACCTCAACAACAACAACAACAGCACCAACTTTATCTGTACTCAGCTAGAAATTAAGTAATCAACAAAAATAAGTTAAAATAAAAGAGTACATGGCTGCGAGAAGCATATCACTCAGAAGCATTTTATTTCCCTTATCTGTTTCAAACAATGCTGCCGATTATTCCTGACCAATGAAAATCACTCTTCTAATTTTTGCCCATATAAGGAAATTCTGAATAGCGTTCTTTTTGCAAACTCCTTGCGTGAATCTCTCACAAACAAACCTGTTCAAAATGGTGTCTAAAGGGAAGAGGCTCTCAGTCATGAAAAAAGGAAGATTTGTGCCACAGAAAAGAATTGAGAGAGGAGGTTGTATTTGCAGGAGTTTCTGGTGAGTTGGCAGAAACCTTCAAGGTTTATCTGGACTCTTGTGCCAGCAAGTTTGAATTGATAAAAGGTTGTAGCAGTCTGGTTTTAGTAATAAAAAGGTCAAGTGAGAGATCTGTTTGCAGGGCACGGAAAGGACCCACGTTTCTTGATCGTACATCACTATTGGACTCTTTTTTGACATTGGGATGGTGTCTCAGTCTCTTAGCAGGTAGCAAGCTTCCTCCATTGTTGAATTTAACCTCTGTGAAGGTCAGCTTTCTTTTAACCTTCGACATTTTCGATAATTATTACACCCGCTTTCAGTGTTACGTGCACAGGCGATATCTTTCGACCATCTCTCAACATTCCATCTTTCGACATGCTGTGTAAACGGCTGAAATACGGTTTACCTGTGAAACTAGCAATTTTTCCAGTTATTCGCAGAACGAATGACAAGTACATGATAATTACTGACCTCAAATGAATGAAGAAGATTGTGGACTCCCGATTTACGGGATAATTCAAATGATTTTAGTGTACTCGATCAGCTCTCAATAGTGACTTCCGGTAGAATTGGGCTGCTACCGCTCAGGTAATATTCAAAAGATGTAAACATTTGAAGCAGTCGATTTATCACTCACAGAATGTTTTCTTGATGCTCCTAGCCTTAGTTTGATGTCAAATAAATCCATCTTTCAGGACTTAAAGTCGAGGTCGACCATAAAGAAGCCACTTGTGCTTACATTTTGATGTAGGCCAGGTTACATAGCATGTCGAAAGATGGCATGTCGAGAGATAGTTGCTATGCACGTAACACTGAAAGCAGGTGTAATTAGTGTCAACTACATGTTGTGGTTGTTGCAACTTTCCTCACGAAAGCTGGCGTGTAGTAAGCGCGTACACGACATGTCCACATGATATCTGCACAAGAGCCTGTGCTCCATATTAGGAAGTTAAATTTGATTGGTTTGGAATATTCGGCAGTATTGAACCAGGGTTAAACGCTTCTAGGTGATATGCTTCTGCCTTAATGGGCTAATAAGACTGGGCAGCCATCCTCGGTGATTTAAAGCAATTATTGAGTTATTTTTTTGTAAAAAAAATACCTCTTAGTCGGCGCGTCGGGTATGTTATGAACGGGTCAATGGGTGAGTGAGTGAGTGAGTGAGTGAGTGAGTGAGTGAGTGAGTGAGAGATGTATGTATGTCACACCAATCAGATTGGATCTACTATGAACAGCCAATCAAATTTCTTGTTGTAAAGGTAAATGGTACGTGAGAAACACAAGGTATGTATAAACACAAGGACTTTGGTAATTGAAAAATAAAGAGTGACGTGTATGTTGTCGGTTTGTGATTTTTAGTCCGGTTTGGAGGAGAGTGTGACGGTTACATACGTACATTGGGCTGTTTTAGAGTGCATAATTTTCAGTGAAATGGTGGCTAGTTATGAACGAGATGAGTCTTGAGTTTTGAAGCAGTTCATGAGTAGTAGGCAAATGGCACGAGATATTTTTATTTTTAATTACAAAGGGTAACTTGATACTTTTGTTTTTCACAAGGAGTGAATTCAATTAGAGGTCACGAATCGTCGCTTTTAGTTCTTAGGACATGTTTTAGAGGAGACGAGACTATTTAGATTTGAAGCAGCTCTAACGTTTACAATAGTAAGTGCAGGTAACGATTGTTTTGTTCTTATTGCATGCAAATATGACGAGATATTTTTATTTTTTAGTTACAATGGGTAATTTGACACTCTTGTTTTTCACAAGGTAGTAAATTCAATTAGAGCTGACGAATCGTCGCCACTTGTTCCCACGAGATGTTTGCTATTTTTAGTTACAAATGGTAACTCGACACTTTTGTTTTTCATATGGGAGTAAATTCAATTAGGGCTTACAAGTTATCGGCTATTGTTCCCAGGATATTAAACAAAAAAGAAGCTTTCCTTTCTAGAGTGTTTTTACGTCTCTGCAGTAGCAGTTTAATATTTTTATTTGATGAGCATTTTATGACATTCTTTTCAGTCCGATATTTTTAAAGGTAAAAAGTATGAAAACTGTTCAAATGTTCTTTGAAGACTGTGTGGCACCAAGTTAAAGTGCAATTTAATTAAATCAGACTTTCAACGTGTCAGAGAGGTCTTTTTCTCTTTCTTTAAATTTTCGGTGAAGTAGTGTTGTTGCGTTGTGTTGTGTAAAAAGAGTAAACTTACTACTCGTATAAAATGCGAAAAGTTCTCTTAACTTGAGTATTTTTGAGCAAAAATTCCTCTTGGGGGCTGGAAGGGCTCCCTAGGGGGTACTCCCAGAAAAATTGGTTGGGGGTGTGCGGCCCGCTTCCCAAAACCCTTACCCTATTTATGACCAAAATCTGCGATATTCCTTACCCTATTTATGACCTGACCAAAAATTCGAAACCCTATTTACGACCTGACCCTCAAATCAAAACCCTGTTTCAGAACTGCGTTATAATTAGCTCCCTAGTTCAAACCAATGTTAAATTACCGTAAACGTATAAATTTGTGAAGGGCTTTTGTTGATTTTCTTTTCGATAATGATGAAAAAGTGGCTTCTTCTTAAAGCATACCCATATCAAGGCTAGAGTGCAAAAACCGTACCCTATTTAAGACCAAAATGGCCAAAATCAGCTAAAATCGATACCCTATTTATGACCAAAACGGCTGAAAAACCATACCCTTCGGGGCCGCACAGACCTATATAGCCCATATAAGGGAGTTCCCCCCCCCCCCGGGGGGGAAGGGCTACGTGATCGGTGAGTGAGGGAGTTATGCATGTGCGCGTGTCAGACCAATCACAGTGTGGGTTGTATCAAAGAACGAATAAAATTGCCTGTTAGAAAATAAGATGGTATCTACATTAATCTGGAGACGTGTCAGATTACTGTAGTTTGTTCAGTCAAACATTTTATGGCTTACTATTTAGTTATCTTACCATTACCGATGTAACATCTTATGTACATCATAAACTCCCAGTTTCTTTCTTGCTGTACATCGCAACCAAAAAAACTTGTCAAATCAACCAAATCATTACTGTAAACAGTTCCATGAATGTGCCTATCTCCGAGACTTATAGTTCACAAAAAAAATAACTCTTGCACGCCTTGCGTGCCTATGTTTTATTTTGGTCAAATAAGAAGCCACTTGATATGGAATCAAATACCTTCTGTGTTGATTCATACACTGTTAATGGAAACTGACAGTTCTTAGGGTCTACCCCAGATTGCTTTATTTTGCCTAACAGTAACCAGTGTGTTGCTCTGACAGTTATGGTGGCTATTCAGAAGAGTGATTCAAGTACGTTCATTTGAAGAAAAATTACCCTATGACACTGATAGTAATTTAGCAGTGGAAAAAATATTTGACTGTGTATTTATTTGTTTGTTTAATATCTCCTTTTTGGTTTGTTTTGCATTGTAATTAATAGGCGTACGCCTCAAGCAAAGTCTGCATTCCAGTTACTATATATGTACCCAAGACTACTTCTCCTGCAAAGTTACAGGTAGTGAAACAGTTTGGTGGTACTTTGGTGTATCATGGAATAGACTGTGTTGAAGCAGAAGTTAAAGCAAGGAGTGTTGCCAAGGTAAAATTGTTTCATACATCCTTAGTCTAATAAGAAGTTTCTAAAAGCCTTTGTGAAATAATTCAGAGGCCTTATGTGACCACTGGCATAAAGAGATGATAATGATAATGACGATGACAACGATGACAACGAAGATGATGAGGTCAATTTGCACCGCATCTGCAGATAATCAGCTAAGTAGATCTTGATACAGAAGCAAACACATAACCTGTAAACTGGTGCCAATTACACGTGAACTCAGGGCTATAGGGACTATTCTTTATTTTAACTCCTTTATCTTCTCTGACTAACTGCAAATGTTTTTTTGTTGTTGTTCTGTCAGGAAAATAATTTGCACTTTGTGTCTCCATATAATGATCTAGTTGTTGCTGCAGGGCAAGGAACCATAGGGTAACTACTTTTAAATGTTAAATACATTAAATAATATATAGCTTCAGGGTACTCCTTGGAAGTTTTGGTGAGGATGTGTTACCCAATTCTTCAATTCCTTACACTATTTCAGACCATGTTTTAAAAGTCATTTTCCATATCTGTTTTTAACTTTGCCATTTGCACATCAAAAGTGGTCCTGCACTTTTTTGTTTGAAATGATATTTTTTGGGTTACTTCCTATTTATCTCTTTTTTGTTTGAAGTTAAAAAGCTTGGTTAAAGAAACAAAGTATTGCTTACCAAAAAAGCTGAAAAAATCATACTCTTTGGGATCCATCTAATTAGTACATAGCTTGGACAGGGTATTACCCATGCCAAGATGTAGTGGGGCTTAAGTTGGATCTGCTTCTTTTTGTCCCACTGATTACCATTCTTTTTAAATGTAGAGCAATAAGTGAATAACGACTCTGGTAGTCATAATGTTCAATGTTATAGTACGTTCAGGTAAGAAACTATACTTTGTAATTCATTAGTCTAATGAGTCTACCCTATGTCAATTGAGGGTTACTTTCCCTATGGGTGTGCTTGCCTGCTTATTGGAAGGGGGCGTTTATTGTAGGGGTGCTTATTAGAAAAGCAGCACTCAATGGGAAAGGGGGTGCTTATTTGAAGGTTGGTGCTAAATTGAATCATTATAATAAATAAAGTTTACTAACAGTGAAGAATGATCATCGCAGTTAATTTTCCAATTTAAGCAATTGGAAAGAAGAAGCCTGAAAAAAAAAAATCAGGGCTTCAACGGGATTCGAACCCGTGGTTCGAATCCCGTTGAAGCCCTGATTTTTTTTTTCAGGCTTCTTCTTTCCAATTGCTTAAATTGGAAAATTAACTGCGATGATCATTCTTCACTGTCATCTACAACCGCAGTTCATATATGAATTATTTCATATAAACTTCACATCATTTCACTCCTCACAGGAAGATATGAACTCAATTAATTGACCTCGCTCCCAATGTGTGGCTTCATAGCTCAGTTGGTAGAGCATCGCACCGGTATCGCGGAGGTCATGGGTTCGAATCCCGTTGAAGCCCTGATTTTTTTTTCAGGCTTCTTCTTTCCAATTGCTTAAATTGGAAAATTAACTGTGATGATCATTCTTCACTGTCATCTACAACCACAGTTCATATATGAATTATTTCATGTAAACTTCACATCAAAGTTTACTAAAAGAGGACGACTATGATTTGGGATGATAATTTGAGAGAAAGGTTAGACATAGACCTTTCAATGTGTGCCATCAGTGGAACAGCTTGTTAGACTACTTTTAGCACTGTTAATCAGATATCTTTGTTTGTCTGTTCATCACATACACAGGGTGGAAATCTTTGACGACTTACCCGATGTTGATGCAGTGTTTGTGTCTGTTGGAGGAGGGGGGTTAATAGGAGGAATTGCAGCCTACCTGAAGTCTGTTAAACCTTCAGTTAAGGTACAGTGAACAGAATATGAACTGTACTTTGCAGTCAAGAAACAAACACAGTGGTACCTTTACTAACAGGCAACCATCTTTGTTGATTCACAGTTCTATTCTTATGTGATTACCGAAATCCCTATTATTATATGGTGGCCATCTTGAACCCTCTACAAAAGCCAGTTGTGTTACTGCAAGGACACTTGGGGCATGAACACTTATTAACACAGTTTTTGCATGTTTTATCTCTATGACTATCCAATGAGAGATAAACAAAAGGTTTTAGTCCTTTTACCATGTTGAAGGGTTATATTTTCGTTTCATGTTAAAAGCCCTCATTGTATAGTGATCAAACAAATGCACAAAAATGTCAATGTTTATGGTTTGAATGACCTTTGACCATCAACTACGTGCTGAAAAAATTTTTGATTATGCTGTAGATGATTGGATGCCAGCCCTCGCAGTCTGCAGTGATGGCAGAATCAGTGAAGGCAGGAAAAATTTTGGATCTCCCTTCAGGCGTCACACTGTCTGATGGCACAGCTGGCGGCATTGAGGAAAATGCAGTAGGAACTGAACTTATTAATGCAACAGAACAATGACAGAAGAGGTCAAATATTTTATTTCAATAGCCTCATGTGGGTAGAAAGAACATGGAAGGACAGAACAGAACATATATTCTAAACTCTGCAAACAGACTTCCAGCAGGCGTGCATCTGACCCATTTAAGCAAACACCTCTGCTAAGTGAACTCAGTTACTTCTTTTCCTTGCCCGAAGGGTGTCAATGGAATAATAGACCATATTTCAATCTAGTTTGACATATTTCATGATAGTTTGCATTGTGATTTTCCTTATTAGGTTACCTTTGATCTTTGTAAATGTCTTGTTGATGAGTGGATTCTTGTGTCAGAGGAGGAAATAAGCAAAGCAGTGTATCAATTTATGGAAAATCATCATAAAGTAAGTCATAACTGCTGCTGTGATTGATGCCATTCACTATAGCAGCTAATGGGAACAACTAGGTTCTTCAGAGGATTCAATCTTCCGTCAGTCTTTTTAGGAAGGCTCATGACTAAGCATAACTTGATGTAATATTATTACGTGGTCAACTGATGAGAACTTATTGTGTACTTGCTAATGCTTATGTCATTTCTGATTTGGTTTGAGAATAAAATTATGATGGTAGAAACAGCTTTTGTCTCCAAAATCCATGAATCCTATGTATTGATGATTTTATTACTTACATGTAATTAAAATGAAATCAGACACAATAGAATGCAAAACAATGTGCATGTTGAGGTTGACACTGTGTTATTTCAGTTGGGCAGAGTTAAGGTAATGCCCCAGAAATAAAACTGCACATAGATTTTTGTTCAAACTTTGTCCAATGAATATTTATCATATGAGAACTTTAATTATAAAATAAAAAAGGGGGCTGCCCATGCTCATTAAGGAGCAGTGAGGCATTGAAAATGTCCAATTTTAGCATTATTTAATGCTTATTACAAGAATGCATTCCAAGTTATTGTAAACTCTTTGTGAGCCCAGACTCATGAAAACACGCCTCAAACTACAGTCGGACACAAATAAACTTTTGAAGTTTGATTTTGACAGACAGCTGAATCCTTGTTAAAATATTGGAACAAAATTGCTTGCCAAATAGAAAAGACCACAGTGCAGCTGCTGTTTTCCTTATTTATTCAATTTTCAACAATAGAAATCAGATCAGTCTTTTCTCACACAAAGCTAATGATTAGTTGATTAAAATGACTGGAAAAAAATTTGGGGTGCCCGAGCTCATTAGTGAGCTATAGCCATTTTTCAACTGACAGAACTCAATATCAAGGCTAATCCGCCATGTTTTCAATGTGTGTTTGTATGAGTGTGCTAATGACGCCATAAATTATGCACAATGCAATACTGGGGAATGACCTTAAATTCTTTTTTAGAGAGTTGTTAACTAGAGTATAAAATGTGCACATTCTGGACGTGGACAGACTTGCTTTAGCAATATTTCTTTCCTTCCTGAACTCATGCTTCTTTTAAAACATTGGGTTTGTAGTTTAATGTTTTGGGTAAAGGTAATGAATCCGATCACACTGAGATGTCGGCCAATGCGTCGGTCGACACACTATCAACACACCACCAACACACCAACACGTCAGCCAACAAGCTACCAACGCATTGGCAGACACGTTACAGATGCGTTGGCAGACACACTACTGATGCGTCAGCCAACACACTACTGACGCATTGGCCAACACATTACTGACGCGTTGGCAGACACAGTACTGAATGCATTGGCCGACACATGACCGACACATCAGCTGACACACTACCGATGCATCGGCTGGCACGAGACCAAAATGTTTTGTGTGGTGTCATTATAAACACAAATTTACATTGTTTGCAGAAAAAGAAGCAAATCCAGTTCTAACTCCGATTGAGATTTCAATGATGCAGATATTCTTAGATTGGGAGTTGTGTTTTTTATTTGAAAATATTGGCAAATTTACCTAGGAAGAAGTACTATACAACTAGGCAAGAGAGATAATGATATATTACACATTGTCTTAGGTAAATACGCTATTAATAATTTTTTTAAAATTCACCAAGTAGTTCAATATGCCTTCTCAGGTGCATTATCATCTGAGAAGTATAGTATGGTAAAAAGGATTAACTAGTTCTCTAAATGACTGACTGACTAACTGATCAATTAACTATTCGACTGATTGACTGACTGACTAATTGATTGATTCACTGATTGATTGATTGATTGACTGACTGATTGATTGACTGATTGACTGATTAATTGATTGATTGATTGACTGACTGACTGACCGACTGATTAATTGATTGATTGATTGACTAACTGATTGACTGATTGACTGACTTATTGATTGATTCACTGACTGATTGATTGATTGATTGATTGACTGACTGATTGACTGACTGATTGATTGACTGACTGATTGATTGTTTGATTGATTGACTGATTGGCTGACTGACTGACTGACTGACTGATTGATTGACTTACTGATTGATTGACTGATTGATTGATTGATTCACTGATTGACTTATTGGCTGATTGACTGATTGACTGATGGGTTGACTGACTGACTGATTGATTGATTGATTGACTGACTGATTGATTGATTGATTCATTGAATGATTGACTGACTGTTTTATCGACCAACTGATTGATTGATTGAATAATAGACTGATTGACGGATTGACTGACTGATTGATTGATTGATTGATTGATTAGCTGACTGATTTACGGACTGACTGATTGATTGATTGATTGATTGAGTGACTGATTGAGTGACTGATGGATTGATTGAATGAATAAATGATTGATTGACTAATTGACTACCTCACTGAGTGACCAATTGATTGATTGATTGATTGATTCACTGATTGAGGTATTGGCTTATTGACTGATTGACTGACTGATTGATTGACGGATTGACTGACGAATTGACTGACTGATTGATTGATTGATTGACTGATTGACTGACTGACTGACTGATTGACTGATTGATTGACTGATTCACCGACTGACTGACTGACTGACTGATTGATTGATTGACTGATTGAATGATTGACTGACTGATTGATTGACTGACTGACTGATTGATTCACTGATTGATTGACTAATAGGCTGATTGACTGACTGACTGATTGATTGATTGACTGACTGACTGATTGACTAACTGACTGATTAATTGATTGACTGATTGAGTCACTGATTCACTGACTGACTGGCTGACTGCCTGATTGAATGACTGATTGATTGATCGATTGATTGATTGATTGACGTATCGATTCTCTTGCATATTTCAGATTGTAGAAGGTGCAGTTGGAGTGGCAATTGCTGCTTATTTGAAAGAACAGAAAAAATTTCAAGGACAAAGCGTGGTGATTATTTCTTGTGGAGCAAATATTGCTATGAAGAAACTGAAGGAAATAGTTCTTCAATGGGACTAAGTTACTAACTTAACTATATCCTAGATAGGAAATAATTATAGAATCCAAATTTCAAATTTCTTCAAAATTGATAAAAATGTGTCTGGAGGTTAATAATATTGTATAAATGGTTGTGAAACTTTGTGTATTTATCAGTTATTTGGCAATGCAAAATCGATCAGATTTTACAAGTGGATGCGGAAAAAATATTACTAATTGAATTGCTATATAGAACAGCAAATTACCTGCCAAAAGAGTTCCTGAAACAACTTGCACTTGCTTTTTACTTCATAATCAGCCTTTTACCTTTTGGATAGTAACTTCATTTACTATAGTAACATGTACGGTAATTTAGATTTCAAAATATTCTCCAGTTTTGCAAAATGTCGGGATACTTGAAGCCGGCAGTGAATGAAGTGTTGAGACTTATTTTACTGAATGCAGACAGCCAGCTGACAGCTTAGTCCCTAGACATTTTCTTCCTCTCGCGGGTTAGTGCAAATCGCCTGGAAAAGGATTGGGCGGTGGTGCGAGAAGGTGAGAGAAGGTAAGAGAACAGCGTCATAAAATTCCAAGCTGAGAGAGGAAAGAAAACGCATGGGTGCTACTGAGGCTGTAAATAATGCGTTCCAGCTGTCTGACGTTCCATATAAGTTAATTTCCATCGAACAGAGTAGTCAGTGTAAATTTAAACATTGATACTCTATCCTTAACTCTGTTAGAATTGAACAGATTTTTGTTTTTTCCCCCTTTTTAACGAGCTAGCCATACTGTTACCACTGACAGAAAGACTAACCCATGGCCGTGGAGTGGGTTAGTTAAGGGATGCGTTTTCAGTTTGGGAAAATCCAAGATTGGATTCTTAAATCTCAAAACAGATTTTGCGTTTCTTTACCAATCAGATTAATACAAGATCACTCGGATCATGGTGCATCAAAGAAACCGAAGAATCCACTGTGGGTTAATGCAAGTATTCTTCGGTTCCTTTGATGCACCATGATCCGAGTGATCTTGGATTGATCCGTTTAGTAAAGAAACGCAAAATCCGTTCAGTTTTGGATTTAAGAATCCAATCTTGAGTTTCCTAAAGAAACGCACCTTAGTATCGTAAGATCAGCTCCATCATGCAGGAAACAAACATTTTGAATTAAGACATAAGAGACCATTGTAGTTAGGTTCTCAACTTAGGCCGTTGCGAAAATAAAGCCAGAACAAAATTCAGGCTTGAACGGGATTCAAGTCGTTCAACTCTGACGTTCTTATTTTTATATTATTTACTCGCAAAATTATTTTGAAATTAAAACATGTTTATGGAGCTACCTACCTACCGTACTGTTTCTCCTTGTTTCTTTTTACACTAACAAGTTTCCTTTTAATTAATAAGACTCCCCTCCTCCTATCCGTAAAAACCTAAATCTCAATTTGAGATGTTTTTGTCTTACCTCAGCACCTGGAGACTGATAGCTGACAAGTTAAGTCAGCGTTTGTTCTGGTGCTGAGGTAAGACGAAAAATCTTAAATGAAGATTTTACTTTTACGGAGCTCAACAGGTTTGGTTGTCAATGACTTAGTGAAAATTTCTCTTGATATGCTTCCTTTAAGTTTGATTAGAGGGTTATTGATGAGTAAACACCTCGCTCAAATTTGTTTTAAGACCTTCATAAGAGAGTAAACTGTCAAAGAATAAACAACGGTAAATATTTAACACTTAATGATTAGTCTCTTCTTTAAGAGGTTTCGCTCCAACCGCAGACGCCGTTATTTTCTTCGTCAGTGGGGCGCAAATGGTGTTATCTGTCCAATCAGGAATTCCTCCCTCGCTTTCAACGTGTAAATATTTCTAGTCCAGTTTTTCCTAACATGCGGTCGCCTTTGTTGGTTGCACTGCCTTGCTGTTCCATGGCATTTTGTGCTAACTGTAAATAGTTGACATTGTTCTTTACTTTAAGTTATTGTATTTTTTGTTTTTTGTTTTGAATTTTTCATTCACTGCTTTTACTGGTAAAGTGGGATTCGACTCCCGGTATTTTGGCGGGCCGGCCTCGTTTAGAGGGTGCCCCCTCACCATCCTCACTTGGGCGGCTTTAGGTCTTCTTATTTATTGTTTTTAGGGATGAGGCGTTGCAACATACCTTTGTTGATTGAAATGATCTCAAAATCAAACTGTACATATGCGATCGTGCTGTGATGATTAAATTTACTGTAAAATAGACATGCAAAGCTTTTCTCGAGAGCTGTTGTGTGATATAGTGATATGATAGCTACACAGCCTATTCAATTATCAAAGTGTATCAGCTTGAACAAGCCCAGAAATGTTTGTCTGTGGGCAAAATTTTACACCCTAGGTGCCAGAGTTTTTTCTTGCCCAAAGCGAAGCAAAGTATTTCCGTCCGCCGCGCGCGAGAAAAAACCTCTGGTACCCAGGATAAAAATTTTAATGCTCGGATTGCATTTCAGTTCGTGAAGTTCTAGCTAGTTCTCCTCGCTCGCGCTATGTGGGATTTGTCTTCCAATGCGACTTATGTTTCTTCACTGTTACTTGTGTGACATGGAGAGTTTGTCCTCAAGAGCAGTATTTTCTCGCGGTGGATTCCACACCCGCAGTTGAAACTTAAAATCTGGCGTAATCATGAGCAACGCGGCATCTTTTGCGGTACTTTTTATGGTATTTAACCGAAAAAAGTATATGACAGGAGAAAGAATTTGTTGTTTTAGAATTGGTACCTCTTATGAGGTGAAGAAAACCTTTTACGCCACGCCCAAAAAAACAGGATCTTGGTGTCTCTTAGGGGTTCTTTTCAAAATTGCCGACGAGCACCCACGTCCTTTAAATATGGAAGTCCCTAGCCCTCCCCCAAGGTGGACGGGGCGTGAGCCACAAAATCCCGTTTAGGTGCGTATCACGTAGCGAGTGTCAGACTTTGCGTGCCCTGCTAGATCCATGTTACGCCGCAAAATGTAACATTAACTCGAATTGTAACAACTTTGATGCAGTGTAACACTTTTTAAACTGAATTTTAACAACTTAACGTAAACTTTAGCAGCTTCGTTAACGCGAAATATAACAACGCAAAATGTAACAACCTTCCTGAGAATTACCGGTAGATATCTCAATTGAATTCCTATGATGCGCCTTGCAGGACGTACTGTGCCAGGGTACTGTGAGGCAACGAGCAGCTGATACCACATCCAAGGGGAGAGTCTGCACGGTCTGGAAGCCAGTCCGCGGTAGTAAATTCTGTTGAATGCCGTTTTGAGCAGTTTTAAAATTATTTTTTTGTGAATATTTCGTTAGACCGTAGTTATCGGTCATGGTATACCTGTAGTTTTGAAGCCAGTTTAGTCTATATTTGAACATTTTGGTCTGAAAAATGTTTGCATATCCTGGTCAGCATTAGACTATATTTGTATTCTCGGTTTTGGACTGGAACTAGCTTGCAACTGAGGCTAATGCGGGATAGCCGACTTTTTTTTAGCGCGAGATGGCAAAAAGGCCATTACAACCAGCGGGCCCGTTTCTCGAAGGTCCCGAAAAGTTTTTGCACCTGGAAAGCCGTAGCAAAATCTTAAACCTTATAATTACAGAGCTGTTTTATTAACATATTCTTAATATAAACTGAGGTTCCATTCCGTACAAGAAGTTTCAGGGCTTCAGGCGTATACACCTCTCTGTCTTCAAATACCGATCAACTAAAAATGGCTTTTCGGGCCCGAAAAGTTTCCGGGGCTTTCGAGAAACAGGCCCCAGGTTGGAAAGTTTTAGCAGTGCGGTATAATTCTTCGTTAATTCTTGTAGCTTTCTTCAATTCAGGGTTAGCCATGAGAGGAATTTTCTCGCGTTTTGCACTCGTGCTAACAAACTCAAGTTATTATTATTAGCAAAAATGCCTAGTGGCTGACTACCAAACTACCTATAAATTTCCTGCCAGAAGTTACGAAGAGGGAGGTTCGGTCCGGTCACAACAGCCTTCAACTAAAATTTCAAATCCGCGAAGGCATGAATGAAAGTGGATCAAAATATCCCGGGGGAGGGGCTCTCCCTTAAGCCTACCTGGGACAAAACCGTCGGCGCGGCCTGGGACACCGTCACGGCATATGTGAGCATTTATCGTCGAATCATAATCTGTCCCAGGCATTGACCGCGGGCTTGCCCGCGAAGTTGAGCTGAGTTCATTTTCTATATAATTTTACCCTCGATAACTCGAACCATGCCTGTCAATACGTGACAAATCAAAACAAACTGTGTACTGTAGTCCAAAACGTCATTAAAAGTAGTCTCCTTCGCAGCCGCTATTAGGGTCGTCACGCAACGCTCCTCCCCACTAACGGCCGTTAGTGGGGAGGAGCGTTGCGTGACGACCCTAATAACGGCTGCGAAGGAGACTACATGAAAAGCAGCCGCGTGAACTTCTTTCTCTCTTTCTTTACAGTACACAAAACGTGTCAGTTCAGTTCAGGTTCCGCTGGTTTTCGCAAAGTGTTGCTTCTTAACTCCTTTTCCAAAATGTCATTAAATCTCTTGGCTCCCTTTCAGTGCAGTTAAATTTGATTGAAATGTACACTGCATGAATAGAAAAACATTAAACACCGTTTTTTCATTGTTTCCCGTGATTTGTTCTCAACTCCCGAAAACTCGAACTCCTAATAACTCGAACCTTTTTCAATTTCTCTCGTATATATAGTAAGGGTCAGGTCATAAATAGGGTTCGAATTTTTGGTCAGGTCATGTGGTAGGGAAAATAGCAGAATTTGGTCTTTATTAAATTGAGTAAGAGTTTTGGGAAGCGGGCCGCACACCCCCACCCAATTATTCTGGGAGTAACCATTCTCCCCCTTCCCGCCACACACCCGGGCAAAATATGGATTATGCGCGAATATTGTCACTACACCAACACGCGCGGGTAACGGGCGAGATGAGTGAACACTCCCAGCATTCTTTGCAACAACAGTTCGTCCATGTTGTTGAACGAGGCGGAATAAAGGCAGAGTAAAAGGTTAATTAGTTGTTATTCACTGTGTATTGTGTACCTTTCCTTTTAGTGCTTTCATGCTTTGTTCGTATGGAGGATTTTCTCTTTATTAGTGTACTTGTTGTAATTTATTCAGGGAAGAACTTCGCTTGGAGTTAGGAGAACTTTGTTGGCGAGCGATTGAACTCGGTAAGCATTTTGGACAAACAAAATGTATTTGATTTATTTACATTATTAATAGTAGTACTATGTATTCCTTTCCCTTTTGATCGGCTTCCAGCTTGCTTCTAAGTTAGCTTCGTCCTGCATGAAACATCATCATGTATGTCCCCTTCCGCTATATGTGTATTTTCGTGTGTCGCCACCCCCCCCCCCCCACCGGCGGTATCTTCAGTATTCTCGCGAGTGTTGCCCCCCCCCCCCCCCCCACACACACACACAGCAGACAAGATCAAATAAATAGAATGGCTATATGGAGCCTTAGAAGGTGAATAATTTTATCTCAGATTAATTATTTGTCTTTGTTTAATCATAACAAGATTTTTTAGAGTAATTTATCTGGAACAAGAAGATCTTTAAGATCTTACAACCGCGCTTTTAAAAGTTAACTGTTTTGGTAGCACTACAGTCGCAATGCAATGCACATTCCAGAGCAGTCCTTGATGATTCATTGATTACTGCAGACACTACATCACTTGATCAACACAACCTGTATTTTTGCACCATCAGTCGTAGCCGTTGTGAAATCTCCAATGACGTAATTACTTCCAGCACATGTCACAATATGGGATCATTAGGGACTTTCATACTGGGAAGCCTGGGTACTAGTCTCGCGGTTTGTAGGGATAACAACAAATATGGCAGCAGTGTGACAGGAAAGAATGGTGAAGTGGTTTTGTTGTTCAGCATTCTGTACCAACAATTTACGAACGCGAAATTCTGAAGGGGAATCGACCACGTTTTATCATTTGCCCTGTGACCCTGAGGTTCAAGCTGCCTACACCAGGATTCTTGAAACGACGGGTATAACCTGGCATTCTGGCCATATATGTGCGGAACATTGGAGCCATGGATATAGAGAGAACGTGAGTGCTGATTTTCCTGACATCCCTGCCCCAGCGTCTCAATTAGTGACACTGGAAAAAAAGCTTAAATAGGCGAAAGCTCAGCTAGAGAGAAAAGCAACAAAGCCTGCCAAATGGAAAGTAAGTAGTCTCGAAAGGAAACTTTTTCTGGATCTAAAAAAAAAAGTGAAGCTCCAACAGAAAGAGATTAGCCAACTGTTGAAAGGTCAAGGAAGTTATCTAAACAACAATTTTCTACTCGTTTGGGTGCGTTGGAAGAAGACAAGCAGCTATTGACCGAGCAGCTGACCAATGCTCAAGACATGGTTAAAAAACTGAGGACTGAAAATCTCAGTTTAAAAATTAAATTGCAAAACATTGAACAAAGCCAGCAAAATACTAAATATAAACAAAATGAGGAACTGAAGATTGCTGTAAAAAGGCTACAACAAGAGCAATTTAGCTACTCCAATCTCATTAAGAAGCCAAATACATTTCAGTACTTGTGTGGATTATCTGTTGAACAGTTCAAAATGATAAATTACTGAGTATGGCTAATCTGTGCACCCTGTGTAACAGACAGTTACAGGATATGGCTGTTTCTATGTACAAGACAAAAAAACACATTTGTCCGAAATATATTGCAGACCTCCTCCATATGACAGACACCAAATATTCACTGAGAAACAAGGAGTTCGCCATGCAAAGATTTAGCACTACTACACATGGCAAGCATTCCATCAGATACATTGGCCCAAAGTTATGGAGTCTAATACCCAAAAATATAAGACCTTCCTGCATTATCTGTATTTAGGCAGCGTATTAGAAAGCTTGATTTAAATTCCTTACTGGCTGATGCTCATTGTTCTGATTGTATTTTATGTCGTACGTAATAGACACGTTAGTATTTTACTAAGTCTATATGTATTTGTAAGTAGTTCTAAGCCACACTCAACAATCATGCACAGGTAAATCTCATTAATTTCATACTCGTTTTATCAATTGTAAATAGTTTTATTAATTTTAATTTATTTATAGTGTCCCCATGTAGTGGTTATTTACTGCTATTTTAGTTTGACACTTAAATAAAGGTATTCTTTCATTCATTCTCTGGAATTGTGTACAGCCGCACAGTGATGTCATCATCTATACTGATTGTAAAGGTACTAGGAAGAGATCTCTAGATAAACCAACAGAACTCTTTGCAGTGCTTACTATCTGTAGACATTCTCTCCATCAGGGTGTGATGGAATTTATGCTTAAAGTAGGAGAGAGCACAATTCAGTGCATATTTGTTACTTGGATAGTTTCCTTGAGACAAACCTCACTTGTATTAACCTTAAGCCTGAAGCTGGGTTTTACTAAAGAAGATGCCTGACATTTTTGTTAAGACTGGCCATGGACTCACAGACATGATCCTCGATTGTACTGAATTGAAATTTCAGCATGTATCAAATCTTGATTTAAATTCTCTCATGTTTTCTACCTACAAGAACACCATAACAGGCAAAGTCCTCATTGGAATTGCATCACATGAGATGGGTCTTTTTTTTTAGTGATATCTACCCAGGTTCTATATCAGATAACTGTATCACTGAAAAATCAGGGGTTGTTCAGTGGATTCAACCAGTACTGTGTACTCATGATGTTCAAACGGTTTAACGGTGTCCTCAATTTTAATGATTCCACTTTTCATTTCATCTCTCATTTTTTGAACATCATGTTTCATCATGCTATTTTGGGGATCAGCCACTTGAATGGTACCTCCTTTGTTTTCAACTCTTACGGCAGATTTAATGTTTAACTCCCTCAGTGGTACCATTGGTATAGAGCTCTTGTGTGAGGACCTATGTCATTTCTGGAGTTGTTCTGTACATGTTAAGGCTTGTATTTTCTCTCCAGTTTCATGATAGTGTTTCAAGAAGAGAAGCAATGCTAATACATGGCAACAGATTCCACTTAGTCTTACTGGACAACTACAATGAGCTTTGGTTGGTATTCCATTTTCAAACATAATAACTGTTGCGTTGCATGGACCCGTAAGACTTTTTTATCATAGCCTTCACGTAACTGACTACTCGCTCGTTGACAAGAGTTTTGACATTGACAGTTTTTCTACTTGTAAACATTTGTAATGCTTTCTTCTGCTGACCAGCACTACCTTCCCGTTTCATGGAAACATACTGAGTAAACATTTTATTGTTGATCTTGGGCAAATCGTCGTTGGCTGCCCTCCACTTGGCTGTGGCTGGTGGAATATCCGTGGAATCAAGACTAAACTGAAATACGTTAGCTTTTTCTGACTTTGTCTTGAGTTTCTGGACTAGTCCTGGATATCTTGATAATCGATTTATCCTCATTGTTAGTTCTTGTTTTGAACCAGAAGAAGAAGCTCCGATATCTGCCAACCACTTCACGCAATTTTCCTTGTCAAACTCTGCACTTTTCTCCATATTTCTTGAATTTCTTTCTGTATGGCCAACAACTTGAAAGCGGGTATGTGTATTTTCTTAACTTTTACATAGGGTCTTCTACCTCCAAAGATGAATTTCTGATGAAACGTTTTTAAAACTATGACAATTCATGAAGGACCGCCATATTTACAATTTTTCCCGCAAAAATTTTGTCCCTACAAACTGCGAAACTAGTATCCAGGCTTCCCAATATGAAAGTCCCTACACACCGGAAGCTGAGAAAATTACCCTATTTCTGGCCATCATTTTTCAGCTCTTTTCGTCATATCCCCCCCTCAGGAGGGTTTTGTAAAGTTAGCGAATTAGTATGCAAGCCACCGTAATGGTGATTGCCGTTGGCGAAATGTTTATTTGCTAAAAAATTGCAGCCAAATCTTTGTGAGATGGAAGTCAGGACATTTGTAAGGATACAGAAAGTAATTTGGGACCAGTTGCTGGCTTGTAAGGCTGAAATTATCCAGAAGTAAGCTTTTTTTAACTTGAACATAACGAAGGCCATGCAGTGAATAAATTATTGGTTCTTTTCACTGTCTCGTTCTGTTTTTTTGTCTCGTTCTCTTTTGGAGCCCGCCAAGGTCATTTTTTCATTTAAATAACCTGACAAAAGTTCGAAAAAGATGTCCCTCTTCAATTTTCAGCTCTCAGCCAATAATCCTGGACTTTTTTGACTGAAACGTCGGTTTGTGTTGTGTTCGTGTGTTTCGGTGGCTATGGGCAACCGTCGCTTCCTTTGTTGACTCGAGCAATGAAGCAAGGTGACAAAAAAAAATCTAATTATATTTAGTTCTGGTTTTGTTCGATTTCGTTGAAATTTTAATATGATGAAGCTGGATTGTTAAGGAATAGATTTTACTACTGCTGATATGAGGTAGCTATTAACGCTAAAGTGAGTTCAGCGTGACTTTGTAATCTGAGATTTTTGTTGACCCTGAAGAAACAAGGTTTGGCGAGTGAACATTACAGATTGCGTAATTCAAAGTTGGCAGAATGGAGGGCTGCGTCTGGTCGCCGACAGAAAAAAAAAAAAACACGGGTAGAACATGAACCGCACTCAGCCCATGGCTGCACAGTCAATGAGACAACACATGGCAATTAAGCTTATGTGTAAACTGCTACATGTTTTGGAAATTAATTTATTTGAAATACTTTTACCTCTAATGTACATATTTGTATCAGTCAATTTGAAACCACCACATCCCCTCCCTATGCCCACAGGGAAGGGAATACTTCCAGAAAAATTTGTACATGCAACATAAAGGTTGCAAGCGATGTTACCATTTCAGCCAATTTTTTATAAAGATAGGTTAAATTAAGGTAAGAAATTTCGCCAACTACCATATTTATACTACTAGTTTTCTCTAAGATTTTTCTTGATGCTGATTTAATATCTGATATTTTGTTGCATGCAGTGTCTGTAGTCGCCAACCACCAAATGTATGATTTCCTATCCAAAATCTGCTTAAAATGCTCATTTGCAGGCTTATGTGTATTTTCAATTAGAGTAACTGATCTCAGAGACCTAAAGACAATTTTACTGAAAATTAGACCTACAGGCAAACATTTCTGGATCAATGTTGGAGATAATGATCACAGTGTGAAAGGTCAAAATGTCAGGCAATTAGCTTACAATAAGTGCCTAGTCTTCAAGATGCCCTCAATTGTTGTGTTTTATAATTTCATTTTTTGTTTTGCCCAAGCTAGATTTTCGATAAAAACTTAGATTAAGGGATACTTTTAACCAGGAAAATTGTGTTGACAGGTACATGTAAATCATGTACTTGGTTGATGAAATTGAACTGAATTTTGGCATGACACAGCACCGTCAAAGCATATCATTTTGAAAATTTCACGAACATGTTAGGCTGTCTCAACAAGAAAATCATATTCAAACAACCTCAAAGTTACAGTTTTGAAACAAGTTACTGACAAAGTTTGAGAAACAAACTGTGAAGCAAAGACTGGTCCTAGCTTGTTTGTTGTTTTCTTTGTTACTCAAACCTCATTGTTTACCTCTGTGACTGGCTTAGGTTTGAAAGAGTGGATTTTTTTTTCAACAGTTGATCTTGGTACATATGAAATTTTATTTAGCAACAAGGACTGTCTGCCTGTGCTGAATGGATCTTGAGCTTTTTACAGGAGATGGGTGTAAGATCTGACCTAGAAAGGGGTTGGTCCACCCAGCAAAACCTCTTCCTAATCTTCTTGATCTGTGAAGCAAAGACTGGTCCTAACTCCATATTATTTTGTTTTCTTTGTTGCTCAAACCTTACCATTCACCTTTGTGACTGGGCTTAGGTTTTAATCAGTGGATTATTTTTTCATGCAACTTTCAACAGTGAATCTTAGTACATGTAAGATTTTATTTAGGAACAGGCACTGTCTGCCTGTGCTGAATGGGTCTTGAGCTTTGTACAGGAGATGAGTGTAAGATCTGACCTAGATAGGGGTTGGTCCACCCAGCAAAATCTCTTTCTGAGTTCTTGATCTGCGAAGCAAAGCCTGTTCCTAGATGTAAATTGTTTTTTCTCTTTTTGTTACCCAAATTTCATCGTTCACCTTTGCGATTGGCATAGCTTTGAAATAGTAGAATTTTCTTTTTCATAAACAGTGGACCTCAGTTGATATAGAATTTTTTTAGGAGCATTAGGAATGTCTGCGTTCAATGAATGGATTTTGAGCTTTGTACCTGTAGCAGATGGGTGTAAGATCTGACCTGAAAAAGGGGTGGGTCCACCCAGCATTAAAATCTCTTCCTGAGTTTCTTGATCTGTGAAGCAAAGACCGTTCCTAGATGTGAATTTTCTTTGTCTTTATTACCCAAATTTCATCGTTCACTTGTGATTGGCTTAACTTTGAAATAGTAGAATTTTTTTCCATCCAATTTTCAACAGTAAATCTTAGTACATGTAGAATTTGTTTAGGAACAAGGAATGTCTGCCTGCTTTGAATGGATCTTGAGCTTTGTACAGGAGATGGGTGTAAAATCTGACCTAGCTATAGAAAGGGGGGATTGGATCGTGTGTACTTATGGCATCTGTTGGTCGAGTATCGGGTGAAATTATCGTCCGATATATTGACCGACAGTAGGTCGACATATTGGCTAATACGCAGTCGATATGTCGACTGAGAGTCGGCCGGGTGTTGGTCGACATGTTATCCAAGTTTATAGACCGTCGGTTGACGCTATTGGTCGGTATGTCGGTCGACACTCGGCCGACTCCTCCACTGACATGTGGCAATCAACAGTCGGTGGTGTATCTGTCAACTGTCGGTAGTGTATCAGTCGATTGCCTGCAGCTTGTGTTTCCGCAGCCACTTTGACAAGGTTATGACACAATTTATCATCAATAAGAGGACAGGTGCATAACAAACTGACGTCAATTCGTTAAATGTTGTTAGAGCGAGGATGCAGCTCAAACTGCCATCATTTTGAATACATATCTAAATAAATGCAACATGAGGTCTGGACAAGCATAGCTGGAAAAAAACAGTCTGAGATAGAAGAATGTTGCTGGTATGAAAAGTGAAAAACGGATGAGGGCCCCCAAAAGACCCTCTCATTGGGCTAGAGAAGATTATTTAATATTTGAGTAGAGAAGGTAGAAGTCAGCAACAAGAGCCGACCAAATGAGTGTAGTGTTGACCGAGTGTCGATGAAGTATCAGCTGAGTGTCGGCTGACATGCATGTCCGTCGATGTGTCGGCCGAGTGTCAGCTGACATATCGACCGAGTATCAGTCGATATGTCGGCCGAGTGTATCGACTGATATTCGGCAGACAGATGTTCAAGATAAGTAGACATGATCCAAAATGGCTTGGTTCACCCAGCAAAATCTCTTCCTGAGCTTCTTAATCTGTGAGGCAAAGAGTGGTCCTACCTCCAAATTGTTTTGTTTTCTTTGTTACTCAAACTTCATCGTTCACCTTTGTGATTGGCTTAGGTTTGAAACAGTGGAATTTTTTTCATGCAATTTTTAACTGTGAATCTCAGTAGATATAAAATTTTTTTTTAGGAACGAGGACGGTCTGCCTGCACTGAATGAATCTTGAGCTTTGTACAGGAGATAGGTGTAAGATCTGACCTAGAAAGGGGTTGGTTCACCCAGCAAAATCTCTTCCTGAATTCTTGATTTGTGAAGCGAAGACTGTTCCTAGATCTTAATTGTTGTTTTTTTCTTTGTTACCCTAATAATTTTCATTGTTCACCTTAACAATTGGCTGAGCTTTGAAATAGTAGAATTTTTTTTCATGCAATTTCAACAGTAAATCTTAGTGTGTGTAGAATTTGTTTCCAAACCAGGACTGTCTGGCTTTGCTGAATGAACCTTGAGCTTTGTACAAGAGATGGGTGTAAGATCTGACCTAGAAAGGGGTTGGTCCACCCAACAAAATCTCTTCCTGCTGAGTTCTTGATCTGTAAAGCAAAGACTGGTCCTACCTCCAAGTTGTTTTGTTTTCTTTGTTACTCAAACTTCATTGTTCACCTTTATGATTGGCTTAGGTTTGAAACAGTGGATGTTATTTTTCATGCAATTTTCAACAGTTGATCTCAGTACATATAAAATTTATTCAGTAACAAGGACTGTCTGCCTGGGCTGAATTGATCTTGAGCTTTGTATAGGAGGTAGGGCTGGAAATAACAGTCGGTCACCGGCCATTGTCCAACCAAATATTGGATATGTCCGGCCAATTTCACATTATGATCGGACATGATGTCCGAACATTTCACCAACACCAATTATTGTCCATCCATAAAATTTAGTTACATACATTGTTAGAAGGCCCGAAATTGCATCTTTATCGACCAAAACGTCTGGTTTAGTCAACAGCTAAAAATACGTCTGCATTCATGGGCTACCATAATGGTGACTACATTTCTCTGTGTTGATGACCAATAACGGTTATTTTCTCAAACATTATGCCCTTCGAGAAATACATAGTCAAAGATCTTTGATTCTATAACATTCAATGTAAGAAAAGAAAGCAATCTATCATTTTGCTTTGCTGTAAAGGATTCCGTCACATCACCCTCATATCGCAAATGGCTGATCGTGTTTGAAATCACCCTATAATGCATTGCAAACCCTTGAGCATTGAGTAAGGCATGTATGCCTACTGATTGTATCTCTTGGAATGCATGAATCTTAGACATTACATTCGCTATGCATACAAAATTAGCGGCTGAAAGAGTCTTGGAAATTTTTTTCTTTACAGATTTTATGCATTGAGTTCTTTTCTGAATAAAATTTGTATTTGATTTTTATCACTTAGTTGCCAAATGGCTACTCAAGAATTTTTTTTAATTTTGGGCCCTTGACTCTGACAGATTGAGCCACATCCTGGAACCCATTATGGGATCCTGCCATATCATAAAGAAGACCTGGTCACCTTTCCTGTGCTTGCCAAATAAAGTACTCTTCAGAAATCGCCCCATTATGCATTACATACATTGCGATATGCTGTTAGCCCTTCATGTATGTACCCTAGAGAATACTTTGGTCAGGAGCCCATCACTAGGAGCCTGCAACTCCCATACTAAGCCCGTGTCACGGTATTTTAACAGACTGGTCTATACTTAATAGGCTTCTCTTCCCAGGAAAAAGGTCAGTTCCAGTCTATATGAGTGCGAATTGGTAAGGAGAAAAATGGCGGCCTCAGGTGGACATGTCGACCTAATCTTCCAGTGAAATTATAAAGTCCATGCTTGTGATTGGTCACTGAGGTTTCTGCGGTGGTCTGAATTTGCACTAAATTCAAACTAAAAATAGATGGGTCTGTGAAAAGGCTGGGACAGGAATAATTGGGGTAGTTGCACACTCCTAGTGATGGGCTCGGACACAGTCAGCTGGAGCACATGCGCATTAGATACCATTTCATAGCTAACTTGCATATCACAGAGATGCGATCCATACTGTTTTTAACCAAATAAAATTATAATAAAAATAATATCATAGGATGAGCAAAAGCACACTCAAAAACAGGCTTTTCAGTAAACAATTGAAAATCAAGCAAAACACTGCGAAGATTGAAGCGGATTTCTAGATGTACATTGATTTTGGGTTAATGGAGATGAACTTTTTTCAAAGTGAGAAAACTAGTGTTCAGGTCACCGTGGTCCCAAAGCTGACTGTGTCATTTAATGGTAGCATTCAATAGAAAACTAGGTTTGCTTGAAGGACATATAATCAGGAGATAACCAGGGAAGATCAGTGCAGTCATCTTGTAGATAAAGTCATCTAATCTTCATAACTGATAAATAAATCAAATTTCAACAATTTGTATTGAAAATCTTTACAGTATGCTAATAAATTTTATTATGCTAATTACTTATGCAAATCAATTAAGCAAATTAACGTCCGGCCAAATTGATAAGATGTCCAACCAAAATAAAGATTTGAAAGGTCACATGTCCTGTTAAAGAAGAAAAATTATTTCCAGCACTGGGAGGAGATGGGTGTAAGATCTGAGCTACAAAGGGGCTGGTCCACCCAGCAAAATCGCTTCCTGAGTTCTTGATCTGTGAAGCAAAGACTGGTCCTAGAACTAAATTTTTTTTTTTTTCGTTGTTACTCAAACTTTATCGTTTACCTTTGTGATTTTTGGAATTTTTTTCATGCAATTTTCAATAGTGAATCTGAGTACACATAATTTTATTTTTAGGAACAAGGACTATCTGCCTGCACTGAATGGGTTTTTAGCTTTGAACAGGAGATGGGTGTGCGATCTGACTTAGAAAGGGGTTGGTCCACACAGCAATATCTCTTCCTGAGTTCTTGATCTGTGAAGCAAAGACTTTTCCTAGATCTAAATTGTTTCTTTTCTTTGCTACCCAAATTTTTATTGTTCACCTTTGCGATTGGCTTAGTTTTGAAATAGTAGGGTTTTTTTCATGCAATTTTCAACAGTAAATCTCAGTACGTGTAGAATTTTTTCCAAACCAGTGCTATCTTCCTGCAGTGAATGGATTTTGAGCATTATACAAGAGATGGGTGTAAGGTCTGACCTAAAAAGGAGTTGGTCCAGTGTCCCAGCAAAATCTCTTCCTGAGTTCTTGATCTGTGAAGCAAAGACTGTTGCTAGATCTAAATTGTTTTTCTTTTTTTTCTTATTTACCCAAACTTCATCGTTCACCTTTGCAATTGGCTGAGCTTTGAAATATTGTGGGAATTTTTTTTTTGATGCAATTTTTAACGGTAAATCTCAGATGATATAATTTGTTTTACTGACCAGGGCTGTCTGCATGTGGTGAATGGATCTTGAGCTTTGTACAGGAGATGGATGTAAGGCCTGACCTACAAAGGGGTTGGTCCACCCAGCAAAATCGCTTCCTGAGTTGCTTGATCTGTGAAGCAAAGACTGGTCTTACCTACAAATTGTTTCTTTGTTGCTTGAATTTCATGGTTCACCATTGTGGTTGGCTTAGCTTTTAAATAGTAGAATGTTTTTTCATGCAATTTTCAACGGTAAATCTCTATACATATAGAATTTGTTTCAGAAGCCGGACTTTCTCCTTGTTCTGAATGGATCTTGAGCTTTGTACAGGAGATGGGTATAAGATCTGCTCTAGAAAGGGGTTGGTCCGTTACTCAAATTTCATCATTCACTTTGAAACAAAAATGTCGTAAGAACTGACCTATCTGTAGAAAGGGATTGGTTCCACCCAGCAAACGAGTTTATGTGGTTGCCATACATGAAGCTTTGAATCAGTAAAATTTCTGTTCAGTATGATGTTCATGACAAATGCTACAGAAGGTTTGACAGAGCAGGCAATGTCCCACCATTACAGGCACCCTTTAACTTGATTTTGATGATATAAATGAAAGGAACACCCAAGCCTTGTTATTTCTCAACCTTGCACTCTTAGCAGAGGAAGGTTGGGAAATTGTTTACAGCTTTCGTAGTTTGCTAAACATGCTACTAGCTTTTCTGTGGGTATTGTTTGTCCATTGTACTTCATGTTTAACTTTGTGGCTTAATTGACCTTGAACAACAAATAATTGAACGCTGTGCAGCAATATTTGATGTCCTTGAAGCGAGTTAAGTATGTCTGGTGAGATGAAAATGTGTGGTAATCGCTACTTCATCTGCTCATTACTCTTGTGTTGTTTTTATATTAAACATGTTGTGGCACTTCAAACGATGTACATGTTAATATGAGCCAGCTCCTGGTCAGAGGGTTATTGGTTATTGTTCCAAAGAAGCAGGACTGCAAGACCTGTATGAAATTGTTGTCCCTTCAATATTCATTGCCTGTTTTCTGAACCATTGTACAAAGAGGCACCATCACTTTTTAATTTTTTATTAAAAAAGCACTGTGTTAAATTAATTTCCTTTTGTTTCCCATCCTTATAGGTTAACGTTTCACGTGTGATGGCCCATTTTCCCTGATGCCATCAGAAAAAAGGTAACTTCTGCTTTAGGTTTCTGGAGACTCTCTCTGGGGTAAACCAATACAAATATCTGGTGGGACACACTTTTCGAGACCACACTGGTCCTGCATGGCAGTTTTTCACCTCTTTTCTTCCACATCTTTTCAATTCTCTTTGACGGAATTGTCACCCTCCCATCCTCCACCCAATAAGGCTGGTCTAGCTCATAGTAACTTGATAGGTGCCAGATAAGTGTGAACTGTTATTCAAACATTTTGACTCTGTGTAACATAAATAATCGCTTTATATTATGGATAGCCATGTTTAGGTACAGTGTGGCAAACACTTCAGTGCTACAGGAATATTTAGAGTGGAAACTACTACCATGCCTTAGGCGAAATAGCTTTGGATTTGATCGCCATATGACTTAGCTTAGCATTTCTATTAGTTAAATTTAATTTATAATTCATTCTCGTCTCCAGAGCGCACGATCCTTCTGGCCTGCGCAGGCTAACCAAATTGTGTCCAGGTAAATTTCAGATCAAGTCGCAGCTGTTACTTAGATACTAACAAGGTTCAAAAAATGCAATCAAAAAAATGGGGTCACCGTGCTTGTTTACGCGTCAGCAGAAGGATCGTGGGCTCTGGGGACGAGAATGTTTACAATTCAGAATAATATGTCTCCCAAAATGTGGTTGGTTTCCAAGGTTACATCAAGTTCATCAAATACAATGGCATGTTGTACCGTGCTTGTTTACGCGTCAGCAGGCTCTTAAATGGGGTATTTTTGCTGGTTGCGCATTAAAAATTCGAATCACCTGCTTACAGAATTATGTCTTGGTTACTTGAAAGATACAAAATCTTATCTTGAAAGTAAAGCTTCTTTTATTCACATAAGCAGTATTGCTTCATTTAAGCCATTTTTGATTGCCTGGTTGTGGGAATATTGCACTTTTTCGGACAGTTCCTTGGTTAGCTTGAAGTCCTCGCCTTGGCCAAAATACGCCCAGTACGGAACTATTTTCCAAAAAAAATTCATGCTCTACTATCAAACTTGTTTCTTCTTCAACTATGTTCTTTATTACACTGTTCTTAGCAAATACCTGAAAAAAAATCGGGGATCACCGTGCTCGTTTGAGAGAAAAGGAGCATTTATTTGGCTATCGAGCTTAGTTTGAGGGAAATCTCTTACGTTTTGTGCGCGCACGAGCTCATGTGCGCGCTAATGACGCGAAAATCGTGCGCATTAGGGAATGCAATACTAAGGAATTACGTTACAGTTTAATCGGGTAATCTGACATAATTTATTAAAACTTTTTCCTGATTTTCGACTGTAAGTTCAAGTTTGTATTGCTCTTAGGATGCTTTGTGTGGAGATTTCAATATTGTGTGGATATTTCAATCTACCTGAATGTTTAGACTGCGTAAAGCAAATTCTGATTGGCCGATTGTTTCAAATGAAATGGCAGTGACTGCTGACCAGTTATGTCTACTGCAACTTTAAGCAATAAACTCCTTGGTAAACTCTGGCAATTTTCGGCAAATTATTACAATTTCCCTACATGTAGCTATGAACTTATAAAGTTTCAGCGCTAAGGTTGTCCAATTTCTATTAGCAATATGCTTGTTACAAGTGGCCCAATTGTGTAGTTTAGAGGTTAAAGCTATGCAAAAAGCTGAAGTCATTTCTTGATAAAATCAGCGCAATTTTTTTACTCTAACTTGTACGGGTGCTAGCTATAAGCTGTACAATGTTTGGTTAATAAGTGCGCAATCACTTCCTAAAAACGGAGCAATTTCTGGCAGCTTTTAGCTGAGCAGTTGAGCAGTTTCCAGCTTAAAGTTGCGCACTTAATGCTGAAACCTATGAAATTTCTTGCCAAAAGGTGCACGATATTTATCAAGTCTAGTAAACAGGCCAGAAATTTATGAGTTGCGTTCGATCAGTGTTTGGATTTCAAAGAACACGTTAAAATAACCTGCAATTTAGGAGTTGCATTTGATCAATGTGTTGGATTTCAAAGAACACGTTAAAATAACCTGCAAGAACGCATTTTTCCGCATTCGTAGTATAGCTAAAATTAGGCGATACCTATCCCAGAGTACTACTGAGACTATTGTTCTCGCTTACATAACATCGCGTTTGGACTATTGTAATGCCCTACTGTACGGTCTCCCAAAGTATCTGATTAATAGACTTCAGCTTGTACAGAACTCAGCAGCTCGTCTTGTTACCTTGACTAGAAGGCAGGAACACATCACACCAATACTAAGGAGCTTACATTGGTTGCCAGTTCATTTTTGGATTATTTTCAAAATATTGTTGTTAACTTACAAAGCTCTGAATGGACCGGCCCCTGATTACATTAGAGACCTACTGCGATTTAACATTTCTGGTCGCACACTAAGATCTTCAAACAACAGGTTGCTTGATGAGCCTAGAGTAAATCTTAAAACGTATGGTGAAAGGGCTTTTTCCGTGGCGGCACCAAGGCTCTGGAACAAACTACCCCTCCAGATCAGACTTTCATCATCAGAGGCAGTTTTTAAGGCTAATCTTAAGACTTATCTTTTTGAGCGTGCATTTGATTTGTAGTTTTACTTTTTATTTGTAGCCTAATTGTATTATATAGCGTATTTAATTCTTAGGATATTAACTTCTAGAATTTAGGATTTTAGGTTTTTTAAAGGATTAGGATTTTAATTTTAGGATTTTAAACTTAGGATTTTAATTTTAAAGTATTGTAAAGCGCCATGGACAATTAGTGGAAAATGGTGCTATATAAATGTATATTTATTTATTTATTTATTTATTTATTTATTTATATTTCCTCCAAATGCACAATGCTGGCTAAAAGGTCACTAAAATATACGTCATTTTCAGATATAAGGTACCTAATTTCTTACGGCCAATTTCAATCATGTAAAAGTTGACAAAATGTTCTCAAAATTGCGCAATGTCTTCTAAAACTACGAAATTTTTTTTTGTATAACACACTAGGTTCATTGCCAAAAACTGCACCATTCGCAGCTGTACAATTTCTATTTAAAAGTTACGAAATCTTGTGCAGCACTGGCAGTGTTTGAATCAAAGACGTTGTGTAGCTGTTAACTAGCAATTGAACAGTTTCCAACTTAAAAAGTGCTAAGCGTTGAGCCATTTTCTTGTCTAATTCAGTCTGCGCAGTTTCTTGCTAAAAGATACGCGATTTCTAGGAAAATCCTGCCATTTTTTAGCCAAAAAACGTACATTATCTTGGCAAAAGATATACAATTTCCAGCTAAGGTTGTGTAATTCATAGCCAAGTAATGTACACTTTCTAGCCGAAGGATACGCAATTGATAGGTGAAGCCGTGTAATTTTTAGCCGAAGATGTACAAAAGATACGCAATTGACCAGCTAAGGACTGTTCAATAGGAGGCTTAAGAAAACCACAACGGCAACGGCAACGTCGCTAAACAAAAGGTTTTATGAGGAGAACAATGGCTGTGCACGTGCGTTATAATTCTTGGTACATTTCTTGGCCGTCCTTTGCAAAACAACAACGTGAAATGACCAAATTCTGCGTTGTCCAGAGAACGTGGACCACGACGGCTAATTTTTAAATTCTTTATTTCGAATTTATCGATATGTTCTGGATTCAGTTTCGTGATAGCTTTGTCAGTGATAAGCAAAGTAAATGACTTTAGGGTAACGCGAGGTTCGTGGGTAAAATATAAACTCATTTTTTAATCGACGTTGTCCTCGGCGTCGCCATCGTGGTTCTTAAGCTCCCTATTAGGGACCTTACGCATATGCGACGGCGACGGCGACGGCGAGGACGACGCCAAGTAAAAAATGTGGTTCTATTTTACCTTGGAATTTCGCATTTATTTGGAACTATCCAGTGTGTCTGTCGGTATTGAAACTTGCTCCGGCTGAATATGCTACGAATGCGTTCAGTTCCAAATAGAAATACGAAAAATTAGCCGTTGTGGTTCACGTTCTCCAGACAAAGCAGAATATGGTCATTTCACGTTGCTGTTTTACAAAGGACGGCAAAGAAATGTACCAAGAATTATAGTGCACGTGCACAGCCATTGTTCTGCTTATTAAACCTTTTGTTTGGTGACGTTCTCGTTGCCGTTGCCGTCGTGTTTTGCGTAAATTCCCTATTGTCTGGGTAAAAGCGGCGCAATTTCTCCCTCAAAGCTCTGGAATCTCTAGCTGAAAGATTCGCAATTTGTAGCTAAAAGCTGTGTAACTGGGAATTCAATAGTATTTATTATTTTATTTTTATTTATGTATTGATGTTTGGAACTCCTTTCTTTTAGGTCATCACACGAGTACGGGAAGACGACTTCAGAGAGAATCATCTGAGTTGGTGCTGTTTAAACTTCGGCGAAATAGTTTTCTTTATATTTATACCCGTTAAAAGTTCAGCTTCCTAGTTATAAGTTTCTTTGAGAATTGACAATTTATGTGAAGTAAAGTCCGTGTCAAGCCAAGCGGCCGAAACAGCCGGGGCCAGTTTCTAGGAGTATTTCTACTCCTTGTCCATAACAGCAGCAAAGCACAGGACAGTAACGATTTGATTTTAAGTTAGAAAAGTGCGCGATGTTTGCTGTTAACGTCTTGGGAAACATTTTGCTACTAATGGCAAACAGTTTGCCATTTGATTCAGCTTATGTTTCGCAAACTTTTTCTTTTTCAATAAAATTTGTTTAAGATAAACAAAGAAATAAGCGAAATTACACAACGCTTCCATACCATCTCGCTAGAATTTAAGCGGAGAAACAGAACAAAATTACGTTAATATATACCGAAAAAGTGTCAGTTGTTCCATGTGAATAAATAAACAATGACTATAGGTCTGGTAATATGGGCATCATTTTTCTTCAACTTGTCTCGCAACATTGTTGTATTGTAAGTTGAAACCCTCTGTTGCACGTATTACCACGTTTGTGACCAACTTGTCTCGCAGCAAAATACAGTGTTGCAGGTTGAGGCAACATGTTGCGCAAAGTAGACTCGAATTCTACTTTCTGCAACAAATTTTTGTTTTGCTGCTCGTATTACCACTGAAGCTACAACTTGTCTCGCAACAAATTTGAATTCAACGCTTCTAATTGGCTGTCACGAAGCGCGGGAAATAAAAAATAAACATGGCGGACGGTGAAGACGAGCCTGAATTAGAAGTAGACCAGTAACTCTCGGAAAGTCATAATTTTGCCTTGTAGAAAGACCTCGAGGGCTATCATAGTCTTTGGGACACGTCGTTTGTCCCTTCAAAACAAGCAGCAAAAAAGACAAAAGGCTTGGAAGAACTGTCGCAAAAATACAACTTTTCGGCTAGCTTCATACTGAGAGAACTTCGCTGGCACTGAAAATTAAGAATAAAATTACGGCCAGAAGTCGAAGTGGAAGTTCGTCGAAACGCTAAATTATATGAAAGAAGGAGCCATCTTTATTTACACACGACTGACCAATTATACGTGTAGAATTCCGCAGACTTGCAACACTGTACTTCGCTGCGAGACAAGTTGGTCACAAACGTGGTACTGGTAATACGTGCAACAGAGGGTTTCAACTTGCAATGCAACAATGTTGCGAGACAAGTTGAAGAAATATGTTGCCCGTATTACCGGACCTTGTGTCAAATAGTTGAATGCGAATAAATAAACAATGGTAAAGTTAATTACCGGTGTTTTGTTCAAACATAGACTTAAGTGCAAATGAGTCTGACTGGGTGTTTAGGTTTTTTTTTTGCGTTCACGGATGAAAAACCTATACACCACTCTTTGGTCACAGTAAATCCGGTATCACCTTATCACAACTACTTTTTATGAGCACAGATTCGTATTCTTTGCAATTTAAGTACACTTTTAAATTATTTCAAAGTTGCCTCCGGTAACGCTTTGTAATGGATTCAAATAAAAATCTTGAAGATATTTAATTCATTGCCTCTATAGTTGCTTCTGTTCTCCTTGTGTGGGGATATGAGAGACAATGATCAGTTTTGGGCAGTATCTCGAAACACCAAAGATATTTTAGAGAATGGGCGGATTTGTCTTGATATAAAACGTTGTCAGGATGGTTCACTCTTTCAGTACGATTGCACATTTGTGAGAGATCACAAGTATAAGAATCTTTAGGATGAACAAAATGGATTGAAAGATTAGTAAGCAGGTTCGCACTGTTACAATACGCATGCGGATTTGTTAAGAATTTACCACAAGGATACAATTGTTAACATAATGTACATGAAAAAATTACTCGATTTTGATTGACTGAGAGCAGTGCAGTTCAAGTGTAATACCAGTGCAAATTACACATCATAATTCAAGATTACGAAATTTTCTAAGCCAATGGTATCACGTGCAATGATGACGAAAATTTAGTGCGGAAACTTGAGAAAAATTTTTCCGGAATGAGAAAAAATGGCTTCAAGAAAGATCTTCTGGCATTTCCTCCACGCGAATTTGTTTCATGTTTATATTATTAATAAGTAATCAAACGGTTTTTCTCGTTCAATCTGGAAACAATTAGCACTTTGTGAGTTTTTAAAAAAGCTCACTCGTGCAAATTAATTCCAAATTGAACCCGAAACTGTATGATTACCATACAAATTGAAGACGTTGCCTGAACAGCTCGTACTGTTTCAATACGCATGCGTATTAATATTTGTTAAAAATATACCACAACGAAAGAGGTAAACAGAGAATTGAAAGAGTCCTCACAAGGGCTCACACTTTCAATACGCATGCGTATTCGTGAAAAGCGTACCACAAGGATAAGAACGATATGAAGTTGAAATGGACGTCGTTTCTGTTGGGTGTGGTGGACGGATCCCATCTGGATTTTTCACTCATTTCGAGATTGACCTTTCTTGATTCAATTACTATTAAAAAGTGGCCTATTTCTTTCCAGCACACTATTATTACTACGCATGCGCATTTAATACTTGAGTACCATAAGGATTGCAAATTTTGTTTGATAGTAGGGAATTTGAATTTTTAGGGTGGTGGTCGGGGTTTGGGATGGTAGTATCTGAAAACTGTCCAAAATACTTTTTTTTTGTGTCCAAAAACTGTCAGTTTTTGTGTGTAGTAGTGTTAGTACTGTGTAGTAATGTTTTTAACGTAACCCCCACCACCACGTTCAGAAAAAGAAATCTGTCTTATAGTTCCTTAACTTCCTGCTCCTTGTGGTATATCATAAACAAATACGCATGCGCATTAGGAACGAAAGCAAGTTACTTTATGGTTTTTTAAGTTCCTGGTCCTTGAGGTATATCATAAATGCGCATGTGAATAAGGAAGAAAGGCAATATTTTTATGGTTCCTTAAGTTCCTGCTTCTTGTGGTATATACATCACGGAAGAATTTCAAGATTTTCCATTTCGCTTCGCGGTCAAATTAAGTTGGTTGTTCTGTGTAGCTATTTACTTGTTTTGCTTCACGTAACTTTTATCATATTTAAGTATTTTTATATATGTTCTTTTTTTTTATTTTATCTTAAATGGTACCTCTTATTTTCACTCATTTTTTGGTCAGGCAGGGTTCGACTCCGTGGCGAAGAAAATACGCATGTGAATGCGATTAAGATAATCCGGATTGAAAAACGGGCAAAGAAACGTGAAAATACATACAGTGCAATCCCGATTTCTCGAATCCTCATGTTTTCGAACCTCCCAATAACTCGAACCAAAAGTAGTTTCCCTCTCCTCAGTCGAACACAGTAATTTTATCTCCGATTTTTCGAACCAATCTTCGGTTTCCCTTGCAGGTTCGAAAAATCGGGGTTCCACTGTACAACGTTACAATATCATTTTAACGCTATCCAGAACGCGTTTTTCGGCTTCCTACGACCAAGGACCGGGATGGGGTATATATTTCACAAACTGAATGCAGGAGAGTGTACTGAAGTCTAAACATGTTTCCTTTCCGTGCATCGGGCAAATAAATGATATTATCGTATGAAGTGGCAGTTTTTTGGAGGGACACACGACACACCACATTTTCAGTTATCAATTATCTTTAATTCAAAATAATCGACTTTGATGTGTTTTTCTCGAACTCATTAATAATTCATCAAGTTAAAACAAAGAAAATCACAACCGCGAAGGAGGTTGGATACCCGATCTTAATTACCAATTTTACTTCTACGTTTACTCCTTAGTTTTTGTTTCGATTGAGAGAATATACCAAACTTTCGAGACAGTGATTCATCAGCTATCCAAACACCTCGAATTTCGTCAAAAATACTCCGCTGCGCGACGTATTTTCAACTCTCTTCTCGGTGTTTGGATATCTCGATGAAACACTGTCTCTCGTGTTTGATTTATTACCTATCAAGAGAATGCAAATTTCTCTTTGTAGTCATTTTCATCAGACTATTCAATTTTCCTTCAAACTATTTTAAGAGGAATATCAAGCAAGATAAAGCTTTTCCCGCCTGAAGACTCCAGACACCACTGGGACGAGCTTGTTTGACGGAAACGAGAAGCTGTAAATCCTATCAAAGCACAAAAGAAATGGCAGTTAGTACAAGCTTACTAAAACGCAGATTTAAAATACACAAACATATTATGACATTGTCTACAAGTTTACCAGAAGCTGTATCTACATTTTTTGCTATTTTGGTTTAAACCTTGGGTTAATTTCATCTCACTTGACAGCCGGCGTAAGCTTCCAAAGTGTCCGATAGCCGGGGCTAATGGAATTTTGCGAGTGGTTTCTGTCTTTCAGTTGTCCCACTGACAAGTAAAACGTTTTCTAGTAAAATTTTGGGGCGATCAAAAAGCGGGCGGGCGACGAGCGAGATCAGTAACGAGCTTTTTCTCTCAAAGGCCCCTGCTCGTCGCTCACCCACTTTTTCGATCTTCTCCACTGACCAAATGCCTGAAACAGACTAGAGAGAACCCGTCCCATCCTTTCAGTTGGCAAATACTGTGTATGGCCCAATCTTATTACAAGCGTAGAATCATTGAAGGACTGAGGATCCAACGATGGCACCTCAGTTTAACAAACACATCCATTCTTCCATGGCGAAACTGTATCCATCAGAAATCACCTAAACATATAAACTAGGGTATCTAAAAGATAATAATGCTGCGGCACATTCTATTGATAGTGACATATTTTACGCAGTGATTCATCTACAACTTCATGCATGATGACACATGGATGGCGAGGTGTGACAAGGGATCGTGACAAAAAAGCCCATAGTGATCTGATCCATGTTTGAACATAAAAAGATACACATCAATCTCCCCTTTACCAGATCGCGGAAATCGAAAGATGTGGAAGTTGTAGGAGCAGAAATCTAACTTATAAATTCTGTATTGATACGTATTAAATGTCTCAAGAATGTTGACAGACTGTGTCGAGGACGCGTCCATCGCGATGTGTGAAAATGCTAAGGCTTTAGCCTAAATTCATGTTTGGATGAAAAGAAATAGATCGCAGCATATATGAAATTAGCGTGTTCTACGGTTTTCGTTTGTTTTAATTATTCTGCAAGCTTTAGGAGCGACGATTTCTCTTCATTTAAGAATTCGGCCAAGTAGGCGAGACTGCTAAGAAATGACATACTAAGTTTAAAATCAAGATGTCACAATTAATCGTCCAGATTTACAAACTGTCACATACTGCGTGCATTAAGAACAAAAGCAAGAGTTGTGAAAGCAGGCACAATCTCCTTCACATCGTTTTACAGGTAAATCAGAGCAAAACACAACCACTGGAATCCACGCGAAAAGGCGTCCTCCTGTAGTTCGTGGCGCAACGCACTCTGGTAAAAAGTGGCGCAGTGCACTCTGGTTAAATGCGATGCATTCTGGTAAAAAGTGATGAATTCGAGAATTTGGATCCCCTTTTATATATTCTTCTTAAATCCTGTTTATGTTGCTGCTCGCTCGCTACGCTCGCTCCGCAGCAAAAATACATGCGCAGACAGTCTTCACCTAGAAGAAGACTTCATTAGTCAAAAACGTTCGGCGTTTCTTTTAGTTCTTAACCTTTCTAGCACGCTAAAGGCTGAAGCTCAACTCATAAATTCATCAATAGATTCACTGAAAAAAAAACATCAAAAACGAAAAGACAACATTCAATTATTACTTATCATATCACAAAAAACATGGCCATGCTGGCCTTCCAAGAGCGACTTTTCTGTGGATAAAAAAATTGATATTACACTATTAAAGTAGATCTCATTCTATGTCTGGACCATCCCCTTTCTTCGTCACTTCTGATACCTAGTTCCTTGTACAAAGTCATTCCTCCATTAAGCATATGCAGATGCTCCTTCCTAAAAAGATTCTATAAGTTCTAATATTTAATGTTAAACTGCATAAAACATTTGAGGTAAGCCCAGTCTTTGTTTCACGGATCAAGAAGCTCAGGAAGATTTTTTGTTGCGTGGACCAATCCCCTACTTGGTTAATTCGTACACCCAACTCCTGTAAAAAGCTCAAGATCCATTCAGCGCATGTACATATAGAAAGTCCTGGTTCCTAAACAAATGCTTATGCACTAAAATTCCATGAAAAATTAAAACATAAAAAATTAAAGGTAGGACCAGTCTTTGCTTCACAGATCACAAAGCTCAGGAAGAGATTTTGCTAGGTGAACCAACCCCTTTGTAGGTCAGGTCTTACACCCATCTCCCGTACAAAGCTCAAGATCCATTCAACGCATGTACAGGTAGACAGTCCTGGTTCTTAACAAATTTTTATGCACTGAAATTTACAGTTGAAAATTGCATAGAAAAAAACAACCAAAAAACTTGAAGGTACGACCAGTCTTTTCTTCACAGATCAAGAAGCTCAGGAAGAGATATTGCTGGGTGGACCAACCCCTTTGTAGGTCACGTCTTACACCCATCTCCTGTTCAAAGCTCAAGATCTATTCACCGCATGTACATGTCGACAGTCCTGGTTCTTAAACAATTTTTATGCACTGAGATTTACTGTTGAAAACTGCTTGAAAAAAGAAAAAAGCTAGAGGGTACGACCAATCTTTGCTTCACAGATCAAGAAGCTCAGGAGGAGATATTGCTGGGTGGACCAATCCCTTTGTAGGTCAGGTCTTACACCCGTCTCCTGTACAAAGCTCAAGATCCATTCAGTGCATGTACATGTAGACAGTCCTGGTTGTTAAACAAATTTTTATACATTGAGATCTACAGTTGAAAATTGCATAGAAAAAAACAAACAAAAACTTGAAGGTAGGACCAGTCTTTGCTTCACAGATGAAGACGCTCAGGAAGAGATTTTGTTGGGTGGACCAACCCCTTTGTAGGTCAGGTCTTACATCCATCTCCTGTACAAAGCTCAAGATCCATTCAGTGCATGTACATGTAGACAGTCCTGGTTGTTAAACAAATTTTTATACATTGAGATCTACAGTTGAAAATTGCATAGAAAAAAACAAACAAAAAACTTGAAGGTAGGACCAGTCTTTGCTTCACAGATCAAGAAGCTCAGGAAGAGATTTTGTTGGGTAGACCAACCCCTTTGTAGGTCAGGTCTTACACCCATCTCCTGTACAAAGTTCAAGATCCATTCAGCGCAGGCAGACAGTCCTTGTTGCTAAATAAAATCTTATGCACTGAGATTTACTGTTGAAAATTGCTTGAAAAAAAAAACTTGACGGTAGGACCAGTCTTTGCTTCAGAGATCAAGAGGCTCAGAAAGACATTTTGGTGGGTGGACCAACCCCTTTGTAGGTCAGGTCTTACACCCATCTCCTGTACAAAGCTCAAGATCCATTCAACGCATGTACATGTAGACAGTCCTGGTTCTTAAACATATTTTTATGCACTGAGATATTGTGTGATACAAAAAAGAATATTGGAAGGTAAGACCAGTGTTTGCTTCACAGATCAAGAAGCTCAGAAAGAGATTTTGTTGGGTGGACCAACCCCTTTGTGGGTCAGATCTTACACCCATCTCCTGTACAAAGCTCAAGATCCATTCAGTGCATGTACATGTACAGTAGACAGTCCTGGTTCTTAAACAAATTTTTATGCACTGAGATCTACAGTTCAAAATTGCATAGAAAAAAACAAACAAAAAACTTGAAGGTAGGACCAGTCTTTACTTCACAGATCAAGAGGCTCAAGAAGAGATTTTGTTGGGTGGACCAACCCCTTTGTAGGTCAGGTCTTACACCCATCTCCTGTACAAAGCTCAAGATCCATTCAATGTGTGTACACATAGACAGTCCTGGTTCTTAAACAAATTTTTATGCACTGAGATTTACAGTTGAAAATTGCATAGAAAAAACAAACAAAAAACTTGAAGGTAGGACCAGTCTTTGCTTCACAGATCAAAAAGCTCAGGAAGAGAGTTTGTTGGATGGACCAACCTTTTTGTAGGTCAGGTCTTGCAATCATCTCCTGTACACGCATTACATACTAAGTGAAAGTAGGACTACTCATAGTCTTAAATCACCCAGGATAGTTTTGCAAGTTTGACTCGCCTTTCTCAAAAGATGAGCATTATATTTTCAGAAATAAATAACACTTAACTGAGCTACCGGTAATAGAATGGAAAAGTATATGTGATTTACTTGGCTTTTCCTCATTTCTGTTCTCTCATTTTCCTTTCCTCAAACATTAGCTGCCATGGGGTAAAACTCCCAATGTAGCAGCTTCACGACCTTAAACCAAGAAATAAACTTAATGAAGAAACTGCAGCTGTGTATAGTACATTTAATCCTTAAAAAGTTTTAAACTTCTTTGTACTTACTTCTCAGGTTTCCAATGACTGAGACACTCCACATTGAACACCCTTCATCTCCAACTCTGAAGTTATGTAAAATGCACAGAAAAAAACGTTCACCAAAAATATTTCCACTATTTACTTTAAGTACCAGAATCAAGTGTCCAGTATTAAACAGCAGAAAAGATGAAAAACACAATTATTTACTTACAGTGTTAACCACACTCTTGGAATGACTCTCAAAATGAAAGTTACATGAAGGTGAATGAAGGTGGACAAAGTTTGATGAAAGCAAATGAAGGTTAATGAGGACGTGAAGGAGAATGAAAGTGGATATAGTTAGATAAAGGGAAATAAAGGTGAACAATGTTAGATTTAGGAGAATGAGGTCAGATGAGGGAGAATGAAGGTGGATGAAGTTAGATCAAGGCAAATGAAGGTGAATGAAGACAGATGAAGGAGAATGAAAGTGGATATGTTATATATCAAAGACAAAAGACCGTTTATGACCACATTTCCAAACACCAAGAAGAGAGTTGAAAATACAACGCGCAGCAGAGTATTTTTGATGAACTTCGAGATGTTTGGAAATGTGGTCAAACACTGTCTCAAGTGTTTGATATACCTTCTCAATTGAAAGGAAAACTAAGGAGAAAAAAGTAAAATAAAATCGTTAAAATCTGTGCCAATTAAGATCAGATATCCAAACACCGTCACGGTCATGATTTCCTTTGTTTAAACTTGATTGATGAGTTATTAATGAGTTTGAGAAAGTTAGATCAAGGCACAAAGGTGGTTGAAGTTAGACAAAGGCAATTATAAAGGTGGGTGAAATTAAATAACTGCAAATAGAGGTGAACGAAGTTAGATGACGGCAAATAAAGGTGAATGAAGTTAGATGAAGGCAAGTAAAGGTGAATGAAATAGATGAAGGTAAATAAAGGTGGGTGAAGTTAGATGAAGGCAACTGAAGATGAGTGAAGTTAGATGAAGGCCAATGAAGGTGACCAAAGTTAGATGGAGGAGAATTAAGGTGAGTGAAGTTAGATGAATGGGAATGAAGATGATTATGATTTTGGTGTTTATAAGTAGAGCTGGTTGCTGATGAGAGTAATAATAGGACTTGTATGGTGCAAATTCAACATAGGTTTTCCAATAAGCCTCACAAAATTATCGAGATTAATAAAATAGAATAGATAAATAAATGAAAAAATAAATAAATAAACATGTCAAATAAATAAATAAATAACATAACATAACATAAAATACAAATTGAATCTAACAAGAAGAAAATTAACTGTTTATGTCCCAGAGGCACAAAGAACAAAACCTCTTGGAAGATGAATGATACAAAACCCACACGTGAAGTATATAAACTGCTTAGATGTATAAAGTTGTGGTACCACAAACCTGACGTTACTAATCGAACCATTTGGTAGTTGAACTCAATTGAACTCAATCGAAATAAATTGAACGATTGGTTTCGATTAGTTCAATAATCAAACAAAATCGAATCCAAAAATTTGTGTGAGAGAGTTAAATTGCGTTTGCTTTCCAAACTAATCAAACCCAATCGAACTTTATCGAACACAATAGAAAAATCTTAAATTCACCCTAATACAACCAGATAATTGAACAGTCTGTCTCAGAAAGAGTTACAAATGAATAATTAACTAGTAATATTTTTATTGATGTACTGTATAGACTGTTGGCATGGAAAATAAATTGAAAGAATAAGCTGTCTGTAACATTGCAAAAAAAAATCCCGAAACGTAAAGTTCAATGGACAATAGAAAATTAATATTACTTCACTGTAGTCCTATTTCATGATATGATTTGTTTTTATCAACCTACAGAGTCCCAAGTTGTCTGTGTCATCATCTTCATATCCACAGAGGTGCCTAGTAAAAACAATATTAATAATGATCAATATCTTTAGCAAGCAATACCCTCTAGATTCAAAATAAATAACTTAAAAATGGCATTCTGTTTTAAGGACACTGTTGAGCAACTGCTCTGAACCATCTGCTAAAGGCTTTCCCAGTCTGTCTGCTTTGATTGATGTTCCCTGTTCTGTGACTTCCTGTGTTATGGTCGCTTGCAATCAGGGCTCAACACTGACTTTTCAACTTACTAGCCTAGTAGCTAGTGACAACTTAGATGTTACTTTCCAAAAAAAAATTTTACTAGCCAAGCGTTGATGTTGGCTAGGTCCAATAACAGCAGAATTACTAGCAAGACTTGAAAGCACAATGCAAGCGACTCTGTTTAATACATATTGTTGATAATTACATTGTACTTAAACCAGTTCCAATAATAAAACAACAAGATATGCTATATTTGGACGTTTTAGACTTACACCTTCTTCCTGAGCAGGTCGTTTCTTTTCAGAACTCTCGTTTTTTGGTTTTTTCTTTTTTACTGCTGGTAAAAAAACCTCTTCTTTCCATTTATGGAATTTTAAGAAAAACAAAACAATGCAATTTTGCATCTGAAACCTCTTAACCAGTTAACATATAGTCAGCACATCTTGTGTCATGCTTGACTGGTAACGTTAAATACTAGGGCAAACCAAGTTATCACCGAATTACACCAGTTTTAATTTTGTTTAATTGCCTCATGGTTTATTCACATCAAATCTCTCACGCCAACAGATCACAAAGAAAAATCCTGCAATTTTCCCGAAAAGACATTCAGGACTCTGTTTTTCTTTGAGACTTCCTTGGAAAAATATCAAGACCCCAAGACGTCATCGTAAGAACTGTTGAGATTTCTTCAGTCTCTTCACAGACAGGAGCTGTAGAATTCTAACTGTTTCAAAAGCAGCGTTAGCGAAACTCGACTGCTAATAAATGTCGAAGGAAATAAATATTTCTCATGTAATTATTTCTGCAGTGGTATAAGTTTTGTCAGTATGGAAACAATGACAAATCACCTATGTGTTGTTGTGCTAAATGAAATGTTATCCCTTTACAGTTTGGCATGATTTTGCACATGATTTTATCAGGATGGTCATGTTTTGTTCTACTAATTTTGTAACAAAAAAAGAAGATTGATGTGTGCTTTCAGAAAATGTTGTCTCGTTTGTCAGCATTTCTTCTAATATAATAACATGTTCAGTTTTTGTACCCTTTCAAGTGCCACACAGCGAAAAGTAAACATGATACATCCACAATGAAATTCTGACCTTGTTTCCGAGTAAAGTGTTAGTGTTTGACTTCCTTGAGGAAGACAGAAACTAGTTCAGCCAATTTCATTTTGTTTACTAGCCAAAGTCGCTAGTGGCTAGTGGAAGTCAAAAACATACCAGCCAAAACTAAATTTCTACTAGTCTGCGGCTAGTTGGCTACCGTTAGTGTCAAACCCTGTGCAATTATTATTCCCATACAACATAACCCCATTTCCAGCCAAATGTGATAGACCGTGAATTTTACGACCATTGTTTTTCAATCAATATCCATCCTCAAATTGAACCTAATTGAACCCAATCGTACTAATCCAACTTGATTGAGCCCAATCACACTCACTCAAACATTTGATTGTGTTCGATTGGTCAAATTTTTTTGTGAGAGCTCGATTGTGTTCGATTACCAAACTCAATCGAACCCAATCGCGTGATTGTGTTCGATTAAGTTCGAATGAGTTCGATTTGGTTCGATTACTTTGGGCACAACAAAACACAACATTAGGTATTATTAGCCTTTTTGACATAACTTGTTATTTTGCACAAAAGGACATGATCACAGAGAATTGTCTCAAAAGATCTTTCAAGGAGTTGGAATTTTCATTTTGGTACTCTTAAAACTCAAACAAAGAATACTCTTCGATTTTTCTGTTCAAAACACCGCGCACGTGCCAGATGTAAGAATTTGAATTTCCCGCGAGTTAACAAAGACCAAGTAAATACTTACCTGGGAAATAAATAGCAAAACGAAAAAAAACAAAACAAAACAAAACAAAAATGTTTCGTAAACAGTAGTTTTAATGATTATCCTTACCTCTGGTAGGAGTCCGGCAATAGCTGGGAATTGTCAGATCGATGTTGTCGGTGAGCGGACGGTGTTTAAAACCTTTTAGTGTTTTGCAGCCGTTGGAGCTATTTTCCTTTCACGTAATCTAAAAATACGAAGTTAAAAACATTTCAAAATTCCAGTGACATCATGCACATGGCGTTTTTGTCTTAAACATTTGGCAGTTTCCCGTCAAAATATGTTCGTGTATATTAAACATCCCCTTCCAACGCCATGTTGGATTCTCTTTCGTTCCCAGTTTCTTTTCATCAAGGAAAGGAACACATCGCGGAATCTACGCGGGATTCACGCGGGATCACGCTGTATTTCTCGTCAGGCCGCGTGTTCTGCTTTTCATCGAGTGTAACCATGGCCGGTTACAAACAAGATTTTGACTGATAGGGATTTTTGACAGTCACTCGTGCTCCCTTATACTTGTTAGCTAATTTGACCGCAATCTCTGGTAATTTGAATGATTTCAGTGTAGTAAGTCGAATTTGTTGCAACTCATCGAGTTTCGGTTCTGTTTCATAGTCGTCGTATTGCTCCAGATATACTGCCCAATGTAGGGCCAAATCCCTGTTTGTATCCAAAGGATGTGTATATGGCACAGAAATGGCTCTTCTTGCTGTTCTTGCGAAAGTCTTGCTAGCTACCAGTGACGTTGCGACGATGTGCTGTTGCCGCTGGTGGACATCTGAGAAGTTTTTTGCGTTTCTCTTTTGCTATCGGTCGTTCGAAACGTTGTACGCAATCTTGTTAGAACGGCTGTGGGTCTGGGTTCGATTTCCAGTCGTTTCGGGAGTTCGGTCGTTTATCCTTCTCCCAACGAACGGCTGTTGGGGCAACTCCGGGAACGCGGGCTCACAAAACTGCTGGAATTCAAGCCTACTGTAGGTCTAACATCCCTTTTCTTTCTAGCACCATTTTCTGTTAAGGTCGACACACACTAGTCCCTTGAGGGGTTAACACGAAGAGACTAGTCGCAGGGACTTGTCCCGCGAACAGTTCACAGGAAGAGGTTTGAGAAACAAGTCGCAGGGACTTGTCCCAAAAATTCAAACTGGTTTGAACTTTCGGGACAAGTCGCAAGGACCAAAGTTTGGTCCCTGCGACTAGATTTTGAACTGAGCAAAAGCGGCTATTTCACACGATGGGACTTGTACCCGCGACTTGTTGTAGGGACTGGTCACAGGGACTAGTATCCTCGTGTATGCCGACCTTTAAAACTGTTTGGCTGTTTGACAACAATATTGCACGTTTTGTAACTGAATGGCTCTTGCGGTTGAGAAGTTTTCAGTCGTAATATATACTTATTCAGCAGTTGGGTCAAAGACCCCTTTGATTACTCCATCAAAGGGCTAAATCTCGAGAGGTCAGCTTTCCAATATTTGAAATATCATCTTCAAGTTGATATTATATAAACCAAGCATTTCACTTGCCCACCGACTCATCATTACATTGTTCTTAGGAACTAATCACTTGGTATAAATGAGAACCGGCAAGCTGTTATGAGACCTGACAAAATGCCTGGGGCTCAACTGGGACTACAGCATTCCATCTAAGGAGTGATCTCAGCGCACCTATACCTTAGCAAAAACTATACTTAAGGTCATTCCACTGAAATAGAACCTTCACTGAGATTTTTGTGAAACTTTGCCTATTGATTGTTTATATTATAGGAACTTCCCCATGTTCGTTTAAGAGAAACAGCACCTTGTTTGTTTATACCCATATAGATCCTTATAATAGCACCATGATTGTAGTCACGATTGCTTGCTAAATTTACGTTTCCGACGACTGCTTTTTGTTCTACACTGAGAATTGGTCCATATTTATTTTACACAGAGAAATTTACTACTCAGTTCAAAATAACAGAAAAAAAATGATAGATCACTATACTCGTTTGCGAGAAAATGACGATTTACCTCTATGGCGAGGTGCAGCTGTAAAGAAGGAGCCGCCATTTTTTAATACGCGCGCGCTAATCACGCGTGAAATTATACGCGGTAGGGATGCGCAATACAAAACTGGGGAATAACCTTAAGCACAGACCTATTCGTGTAAAACAAAATGGCTCTAAATAAACTCATTCCTTAACTCACTTAGCTTGAATATTTACAAGCAAAAAATAGTGACTGAAAACTAGAACTACGCTTAGTTGTCGTCAAGAGGTCGTTATCAAGCCGATTTTAAACTGAAGCCAGCTTTAAAGTCAAGAAACTAAAAACAAAGTGTGGGAAAGGGCATTTGCGACATTCTCTGGAAAGATATCACCAATAAGTCCATATACGCTGTACACTACACCATTTATCAACAATGCCAGTGTATTCTCAGGTAACACATGGTTTTAACTGGAACCAGTTTCAAGTAACTAGTAATTGACGTGCAAAAACAACCTGTTATTCTATTCAATTTGGAGACAAAACCTCACAATAGGTGGCTAGCGCTTTGTTTAATGCTTTAAAGAAAAGATTAACACAAACAGTTAAAACAATACAGCCGATAGAACAGGCGTCTGAAAGAGCTGAAAACTCCTTTAAAAATACTAAACATATCAGAGGTAAGAGAAGAAGAGTAAAATTGTCAAAATAGAAACAGAGAGAAAAAGTAAACTTTAAAGGCAGTTCTTATTTCTCATGGATATTTTCCTTGTTTTTTTTGTTTTGTTTTGTTTTGTTTTTCTAAATCTCTGAGTGTGTCGTTAGGACATGATATGTTTTCGTTGTTATGGTATAATATTTTACTGTTAACGTGACCGCTTAATCTAAAACTGCATTTGTTTTTTTGTTTTGTTTGTTTATTTTTATACACCTCTAGTTGGTTTAAGAGCAGAATGCATGTCAAAAACGTTCAAATTCAACAAGCGTCAATATTAATAAATTACTTGATGTTTCTTGATCTAAAATAATTAAGTTCAATTCTTTGCTTCTTTCCCGACAAAGCGTTCTGATGTTCCCTCTAATAGGATCGACAGTCATTAATTAAGAAATATTCTTCTGGTCATACCATGTATAATCGTTTTTTCAGTTGTTTATTTTTTTCTTCACTTTCAGAAAGAACAATGAAGAGTTTTCTCATTCTTCTATTAATCACGTCGGGTAAGAATAACAAGTACAATTAGATATAATAGTGACAATAAATCAGAAAGAAATTTAAACTAAATTTCAACTGATGATGAAATCTTGATTTTAACGTTTGCATCTGGATTTCTGAGTAAAGTACCAAGCTCGTCCTCAAATTATGATTTAGATTCCTTTGATTTCAAGAATATAATTTGCATATGGCACGATAGCAGAATCGCCCGGCTTTAATACCATGGACCAAATTATGTATTGTACGAAAACTTGACCAGTCCCAAACTATAACACATTACAGGCTGAATGGTTTCTTTGTGAAAACTAAACCCAGATTGGATAACCCCACGAATTGGTTTACGAGCAAGAATTTTGAAAATTATCATGTGCCATCTATCACACGGAAATCAGTCATAAATCAGTCACAACAGCAACTATTAAATCTCACTTCAACAGAAACTCTGGCTAATTTGTTATGAAATTATAAAGATGAATAAAGAAATCTAACCAAGTATGTCAAATATCGAAATTGAAGTGAGGACTTGAGGTGCAACTTAGCGCGAAGAGAATTGAACTTCAACTATGTTGAAAGTGTTTCAATACAGTCGATAATGCATAAAATTCTTGTCATCTCTGTAAAGCAATGTTGATTTTCAGCCTGCTTAAGTAAGACAGCCAGGGAAAGCAGCGCAAAAAAGGTAAACGATGTAAAACACACCGCTGAAGCTAAACCTAACTCGAAACGGAATTGGGTTTATGGATGGCAACCTCAGCCGGAAGCTCCAGTGTACGTTCCTCCACTGGCGAGGTCCAACTCTGGATTCATGCGTCAAGAAGGCGGCAACAACCGCGGTTTTGCGTCTCAAGGAAAATCCAGTCCCACGCTGTTATCTATGACCGGTGCTGCTGAGAATGGGCCGAGTGGTACGAGAGCCCGGAATAAAGGGAGCAATGTAACAAGTGAATACAACGGGACAAAGAAACCTGCCTCGCCTGCGATTATTTATCCATTAAAAGGTAATCAAAATTTGGATGGATATTTTGAATATATAGAGGAAAAAGCAGGAACTTCTTGTAAAATCATTAATAAGCTAGTGGACCTGCAGTGTTGGACTAATTGTACTTCTCATAAATTAATGGTTTCTCTCGTTCAGAAATTATCTTCGATTAGAGGTAACCATCTTGGTGAGATGACCCGTCCTCGTGCCCGTTTCAGGAGTTTTTAAATTTAGGATTAAGCCTTAAACTGAGAAAATAGGCTATTGTGTCATTAATTGGTCCAATTTCTATCGTTACTCACTATCAAAATGATGTCATTGCTTGTCTACCCAGGGGCAAGCCACCATGCGAAACGTAATAAAACTCAAAAGAAGAGTTCAAGCTCTAAACAAGGGCAAACTCGCTCCCAGTCAACAACACAACGTGAAGCAGATGACACAGCCGGAGATGGAGGTGGAGGCCTGGGCTCTGTACTTAAGGGTGCGAACGTCCAAGGTGCTGTTGTAGAAAAAGGAATTGAAGTAATGGGAAAGCTGGTGGATAAACAACTGCAGATTATCGACGAGGCACAGGAGAAGGCAGAAAATTTCTTGAAAAAGGAGGTATGACACAATTGTATTCATACTTTACACCTCTTTCACCAAAACAAGCGTCGTGGTGCAAAATATTGAGGCTAGTAAACTACGAGTAGTCCCTCTTTCACTTGGTCCGTCGAGCGAGACCGGAAATAAACCGCGAGGAAAATATGGCCCAGGATTTCGCGAAGCCAATTTTTTTTTCTCGCGGTTCTCTTTCGCGTCGCTTGTACTGTAGTCTAGAGGCTAACTAACTTCACGATTGGTCACTTTAAAAAGGCTTGTTAAGTCTTTCAAACTTTTTAGACCTAAACGGATATGTCCCTAGGAACAATGTTGGGAAAAAGCTTACATTTTAACAAGATTGTAATAGCCGATCAAATGTTATTTGGAACAACATAAATTAAAGACACCATTTTGGAGTAAATTGAGATCATGATCGTTCTTAATAGGAACATTTCACTTTAATATTTTCACAGATTAAGTTGGACATCGTACCAGATAAATCTTGGCAAACGGAAGACATGTTTGTTCCTGCTGGTTACCATATGAACTCACATATCTCCAGTGACGACAGTGCACCAAAGGAAGTCGGCGAACCACCCTATACTTACCCAGCAGGCCTTGGAAACGTGCTTATGAACGGCTGTTGGGGGACTGGGTACAAGGAGGGAGATCCTTGCTACGCGGCAAGGTGGAAAATGGACGCTTGCTTGGTATGTAGATGATCGTACTATGATAGCCGGTGCACATCCCCCGCCTCTCCTAAAAAAATCGACTTTTTTAAGGGGAGGGAGCGGATGTGCACAGGCTATAGGCGAATCTTTATTTACACTTTTTGCCTCATTAACATTTGCTTATCACTATCTGATGACGCTAATGAAAGAAAAACTCTGAATATTGAAAGGGCATAACACTTTCAGTTACCTCTGAAAATTTAAGCCCAATACACGGAATGGTTTCGGAGAAATTCTCTTCTGAAAATTCGTATTTTTACAGAGAAATGTATGGCTCATTAACTTTTTTGCCACACAGCAATTTGGCAGTTTTTGATGGCTGATATTTCCTTCAATTTTGCTTGTAAAGAGTTGAAAATTACACAAATTGCTCAACTTAATCCGCATTATCAACTTTTGCATTTAGTTCATATATACGGCCACGGTTTCTATGAGTCAAGTCGTATGCTAATGAGGAAAAATGTAAACAATGACGTCAGCAAAGATTCGCCTATACTGTGATAGTTATTGCAAGTGTCACAAAAGGCGTGGTATTAAAGGAGCTACGTCATGGTTTCCGCATCTTGAAAAGTATAGCCTAATTTTTTCAACTACGCCGTTTGTAATCCGTGTGAATCTTCTCCATTCTTAACCACCCTTGTTAATATCTCTTTGTTTTTTTCAGTCTTAGCAAACTAAGGTTTTCTTCAATTTAAAGGTTATTTTGTACGTGGTCAAAATATCATGACCGATCTCCTTGAAGTAAATTTTGAGACTGACTGGAAATAATAAAACTATTGAAAGTGCTGTCTGGACCCGAAATCCCATTGGGCGCTTATTGTACAGCACAGAATGAGCTTGTTTTGTAATGATTTGCTCGGCAAAAGGCTTTCATTCAACACATGTGTTTATGAAGAACCCTATGAAACGAAAAGACCTAGTAAGTGTTACTACGTCTGACAGATTGCGCATCACAAACTAAATGTCTTTTCTGATTTCTGCAGAGAACAGGAAGAGTAGCAGTCTTCAAATCACTTACATTTCCGTATTTTTGCAGAACTTAATTGACGGCGCGGCATTTATGGGTGTTGGTTTTGATGGGCGTGGTGAGTACAGTCCTGAATCAAGAAAAATGAGCATCGTGCAGCGGAACTGCGCCGGGAAAGCAACGTAAGATCTGTCATCCTCACGTCTTACTGCAGGCTTCTTGAACAGTTATTTGACAGGACATTTTCGACAGTTTCTTTCCGACAGTTCAACTGCCGGCCTCCACATCCCGATATAGAGATAGTGATTACGTGTGTTTTTAGAAACTTGAATTAATATTTTAAGGTCCTAGATTGATACTTTTATCTTAGCTCCATATTTAGTATTTTACATGTAGTTATTTCAATTAATGTATTTTAGTTTAATAGTATACGCGACTCCACAAGCTTTGTAGTTTTGACTCTTATGGTGTCGAAATAGAGGTTTTATGTTATATGTTATGTTACACGATAACGATATCAGATGGCCAAATAAGTTTCTGTGAATAATTTGTACTAACTAAACATGCATGTTGCTGTGTCCTTCAGGTACGATGATTACGATGTCCCGGATACAATGAATGTTCATGGCATTTACGACACGAAAGCATCAATGGTGACATTCGAGAGTCGCAGCGAGTTTCAAAAATATCTTCAAGAGGAGGCTGGTGTGTCTGGATCATACTTTGGATTCTACGCAGGCGTGAAGTCAGGTTGGGGGGAGTCTGAGACCCAAGCTAGCCAAAAGTACATGGCACTTCTACATGTAGACATAAACAGGTATTGAAAATTGTATATTGTAAAAGCACTTGCATGAAGCGGTTTTTATTTGAGTGTTGAAACGTAATTGGTTTTGCATCAACCGCGCTATACGATCGGCTTAAAAACTTGCGCCATTTTTTTCATCCAATCAGAAGTAAAACCAAAACCAATCGTGACTCGTTCTCACTCGTTTTCCAACGCTTTGCGTCGGCTACATGTAATTACTTCGAGTTTTGATTGGTTCACTGTATTGTCTGTGTCCTTTGTGAATAGCTACAAGGATTACTTTGGTTTTGGTTTTACAACACTCAATTAAAAACCGCTCTAACTGCTGTGCTAGCTAACTTACAGCGTTTTTCAATTGAGTTTCGTAAAGCCAAAACCAAACCAATTACTTAACAATGAGATTACTCAGCCAATCTCGGGCCGTAGTAAAACCAAAACCAAAGTAATTGCCTGATCACTTTCGACACTAAATTGAAATAACTCTAAATATCGCTACTTCCCCCCTATAAATACATATTTCCGTGTTTCAGATACGAGATCTTTATTGACGAGGTGAAGCCAAACGATCTAAGTGCGTCGTTTTTGAGAGAGTTCATGGATCTGCCGACATCTTATTTTGCAGCGGACGCGCCTCTGACATATCGTAAGTCAGCCTTAAGTGTCTGTAGTTTGCATTGATTGGTCTTAGTTTTGTTATTATCCCCACTTGTTTGAGCCATCAAAAAATGTCCATAGTGTTGACATGATGAGCGATTTCTAACACTTCCAAAGATCACTGGACGAGAGTTAATTAATCTAATAACCCCTCACTTCTTTTGTTCATTCTTTTACTACCTTTCAGTTTCTATTTTATTTACTTTTTCCTAATTTTCTATTGTAACCTATCAATAAAAAGGTTTGTAATTAGATCTTGAGAGACGGGCCCACCTAGACAAGCACTAGCCATCTGCGTGCCAGTCTGACTATAAAAATGTAAATTGAAGAACGAAAACGAACATTTAAAGATTGAAGAATTGACCATTTTACAGTTGTCTGCTCATTTACCTGGCCTTTGAATAGCAGCGAGGCTGGAGGTGACCTTGTTTTGCTACAGACCTTACTGCTTTTGTTGTGTAAATCAAGTTCTTCTAATTCTGACTAGGTGAATTTACTTCACAAAAGTAGAGAGGTCTGTATCAAAGCAAGGTCATTTCCAGCCTCGCTGTCATTCAAACTGTATTGACCATATTCGCATTCTCACTATTGAAATGAAACTAGCTGGCAAACGAGGCTAGTGAGAGACGCCTTTTCAAATATATAACATATCAGCTCTGATAAATACTTACTGGTAACTAGAGGCGATTTAGCTCTGTGGCTGTTTTCCGGAGAGAAACAAGAAACAAACAAGTACAGTAAGCTAAGTCGCTTTATATTCCCTGATATTCTCAAATTAATTCCCAGATAAAATGCTTTACCAGTAACAGTTGTTAGCATCGAATACTCATTTCATCCTTCGCACACTTAGCATAATCATTTTGGTTGAACGAAACATTCTTTTTTTTATTTAACTTCCAACAGTGGATTTCATTCAGAGGTGGGGAACACACTGCATCAAGTCGGCAAAATTTGGTGGTCAACTCCAAATTCGTAAATTTATGGATGCAAGCGACGTTTCTAGCAAGAAAGAATTCGCCCGAGAAATGGAGGTGGAATACAAAAGCTTGTTCGCCAGCGTCGGAGCAAAAGAAAGTCGAAAAGAAGGACAATCGCACAGAAAACAGGCAAAAACATCATCGACAACGATTCTTGCAATGGGAGGAAGTCAGCAAATTGCCTCTATTTTATCTGATGCGTATTCACCAACGTTCAAAAACGAGTTTAAAGATTGGCTTGCTTCGATTCCTCAATATCCAAAACCTTTTGAGTTTCAGATGGCTCCAATCACAAGTCTTCTTAATTTCCGTCTCCGCGACTTGTTTCCCGAAAAGAGAAGTACCCAGGGATGCGAGGGGAATGCGGCGAATCTTAAAGAAGAGGTAACGGCAAATGAAGAAAAGTTGAAATTCTACGAAACAGTCTTCCCCAATGGAACAGTTCAGAAGCACTATTGTCAGTTTGACAGCCGTAAGTCACTAGAGGAGGCGATAACCAGGAGAAGAATAAGCCTGACAAGAGCCATCGAGGTCTACATGAAGGAGGTGATAACATATGTGTACTTTTCATAAAAGATGTCCTTATCGTTGACCATGGTTATATAGATAAATGAACGATTGATCGTTTTCTCAAGATATAGAGTCGCGAAATGCCAAAGCCACATATAACGCTGTCGTAAGACAGACATTTGAGAACACGCGAGAGATTTCAAGATATGAGCTGTTGGGGAGAGGTTTCTACACTGATATCAATTTTGACAGTAGATTTTTCACCTACAAGGCGCTCGCAGAATCCAATCTATATTCCAAAACGCGCACATAATCCGATGAAAAAAAGTTTAGAAAATTCGACCTCCCACGAAAGCGCGAAAGTAAGGCGTGGCTTATGGTGTTTTCCTCACTTACACCAGAATAACTACTGTCTTATCTTAGCTGTGTGAAGTATCTTTATCAAAAGTATTTTGCTGTCGCGAAATTTCTCTCCCAAGGGCCCAAATTCAATCACAGATATTCAGCTACCACCATGCAGCACAGACACCCCAGCAGCAGCCCCAGAGACACCAAGCCAAGCGGACGAGGTAGCAAGTCACAGCAAACTGCGTGTCCCCAGTTGGAAGCACATCACCAAAGACAAAGCCACCTTCCGAGTCGTCCTCGACATGAGAAATAATTTCAAAGGAACGAAAGACTTCAGCGATATTCCCAGAAACATGAGTCGATTAGTACGCTACGATGAAGGAAAATGGTTCACAGCTGAAAAAGATGGCTCTTTTCACCTGTACAACGCCTTTAAGAATGGAAAAACCGGAGATCCTCGCCAACACAAAATCTCAATTCTGGGACTCGTGCTCTCCTTCAATCAAAACACCGGAGGACTGTCTCTTCTGTCACATGATCTCGACGCGTCAAGAGAGTTCTTCCCAGACCTCCATGATTCACTAGCTGGACGAGAGCTAGGCCGAGCTGTTTCAGACTTCAGCGTATTAGCAGACAGGCGTGAAACCTTACAAGATCCCCCATGTAATGTGAAATGGTCAAATGCGCTTCGATTCGATCCCACTGAAACAAAAGGAAAGTGTCTTCACTTCACCGCTTCCAGTGAGGGGAACATTTTTGTGGTGTTTGCAACGTTGCCAGTCGACAAGACCTCTTGGTATTACATTGAAATCACGCCACAGAAAGTGGCCATTTATAAGGTAACGAGAGATCCAAGCTAAGGCCCTGTCCACGCTACGCCTGAGAATTTGAAAACGCGGCTTTATTTCTACGGTTAGGCCTACCATCCACACTAATCCGTCACGAAAACGGAGCTTTTCCAAAACGCTCTTCAAACGGAGGAATTTGAAAACGCTGGCTTCGTGTTTAAGTGTGGACGGAAAACATTTTGAAAACGAAGCTTTTCGAAAACGATGACATGACAATAATAATGTGGTTTCCCTTCCCGAGTTTTCCTCAAGCACAAATCCAAAATGACCAACACGTTACATTGTCAGATGCCTCCGGCGTAGTGTGGACAGAAAACATTTGATGCGTTTTCAGAGTGAAACTTACTTCAATTTCAAATTCCTCCAGCATAGTGTGGGGCCTAAGACAAACGGTCCCTCCTATGTAACCACTTTTCAAATTTGTCCCATGAAAAGGAAGTGAATCTAGCGGAAGAGAAAACAAAATGAAAATCATCAATGCGTTTAAACCATGAGTTACGAGGGTTGAACCAAAGACACAGCACACACAGTGGATTTGTCCTCTTTTGTGGAATTTTGAAATTAAGTAATGAACACAAGATTTCATTTCTGGTTTTTCAACGAGACATCATAACGAAGATGTTTTGATTAACTACCATAACATCACATATCTCAACATAACGTAACATATCTCAACTTTCAAAGCCTGAAAGTGATCTACAGCCCTGACCATTGCCTACGTTCCAAACATTGCTCTTAATAAAAATAATGCATTGCTGTTTCTTTTACATTCTCTTTGTCAGGGATTCGAACTCAAAACCTCCACAACAAATATCAACGCGCGGGGTCTGGGCGACTCATCCTTGCTTCAATCTTACTTTGTTTGCGTCACTGAGTCCAAATCAAGCACGCTTATTGAATATGGAAAAACACTGGGAACTACACAAAGTGGTGATGTCTACCTTAACATGTTAGACCTCGACAAGCCACTGAATGCGCGCTTTTACGCATTTGGGAATGGGAACAAGGAAGCTGATGTCATCGACGCACATATAGTAGCACGTGATCAAACAAAAGCCGAGTGTAAAGGTGACACGTTCATGGACCTAACCAGCAAGCTTTGCACGCAGCATTGTCACGAAGACTGTGATCCCTTATATGGTAAGCAAAGAAACTCTCCACGTTTTGGGATGTCACGCAAGTTAAGATTTCTTGTTTCACGGTGTCAGGCTTTGTTCGCGCTAAGTTTTGCGCGCATGCCGTTTTTGGAAAATCGTAACCTTATCAGAGTTCATGAAGTCCTTGACATATGCGGATATAAAAGGGCAACAATTCGCAGGTAATACTGGGAAAGTTATGAGTAAGTGAAAAGTATACTAAGGCAAAGTTCTCCTAGTGAAATGAATCAAACCTCATGCGGGTGGTGCTTTGTTTTTTGGCAGAATGCATAACCAATACCAATGAAGTTACGGAACATTTAAGCAATAGAGCACGTTTTTCGTGTTTACATAGCCTCATCTAAATACGAGGGGGATTCGGACAATGCGAGACAGTTACGCAAACCTACGGAAGCCCCAAAGGGACATCCACTTCTTTAAAATGTTTTTTTTTTTTTTTTGTAAATGGGAGTTTGCTTTTCGAAAATGGGAGTTTGTTTTTCGAAAATGAGAGTTTGTTTTACGAAAATGGAAGTTTGTTTTTCCAAAATGGGAGTTTGCTTTACGAAAATGGGAGTTTGCTTTTCGAAAATGGGAGTTTGTTTTACGAAAACGGGAGTTTGCTTTTCGAAAACGGGAGTTTGTATTTCGAAAATGGGAGATTGTATTTTGAAAATGGGAGCCTTGTTTTACGAAAATGGGAGTTTGGTTTACGAAAATGTGAGTTTGTTTTTTCGAAAATGGGAGTTTGTTTTACGAAAATGAGAGTGATGATAAAAATGATTGACAGGCCAAACACGACTCCTATTGGTCAAGATAGAGCTAGCCAATGGCGTAATGTACTTTTCGATCCTGATTTGTTTGCGCGTGAACAGCTACATTTGAATCATGTGGTGCCAGAACGATCAAAGGAGGATTATGCTGTGTTTAGACTTGAACGGTTTACCGAGGTACCAGAGTTTACTTACCTAGGTAAACATTTTCCTTGTGTAAACGCCAACTGATACTTTGGTAAATGCCGCAAAAGACAAAAGAAATTTCAGGGGCACCCAACGGATCGTTTCGGTAAATTATCTGTTCGGAAGGCCTTTAATCCCCTCTGATTTTCTTAAGAGAATTGTCACCTCGAACTTTCGTGATATGAAAAATTTAATGTCTGTTGTTTTCGGATTGTTAAAAATGTCGTTTTGAGTACCGAAAAAAAGGTCAGCTATCATTTTCGGAAAGACGATAAAACCTAAGGTTTTCGGGAAATGGACAAAAAAGCCCTAATAAATTCAAGAATACTCAAGTTCCCCTAGAATAATCGAACAGATAAACCTTTTTTTAGCGCAACCTAAAATTAACCTACAGAGTTTTAAAAGTACTCCAGATAGCCTAAAACAGCGTTTAAAAGTATTCGAGAGAAAACGGTCTTTGGGTGCCCCTGAAATTTAACCGAGGTAAAAGTTGTAATTACACTGTGATCAGGCATGGTTACAGTTGGTAACCAAGGTCAAGATGAAAGATATATCCGCTTGTGGCAGCGTAATATTTCACTTCCCGCGGTGAACAGATTGCGCGATTGTCGACAAAGCGTTTCTTTTCCAGTTTTGACTAGGCGATCATGGCAGATAACGTGGAAAGATTGGATCGATCTTCTTACAGCGAACAATCCGTCACGTAAATGAGAGCATTGTATTTTTCATTCTCAGTATTATTTACAACTTTCTCTAGACAAACTTCGATCCTATGTTGTGTAATTATTGTCGATATATTTTGCCACCAGGGAGGATGCTGCATATACAACGTATCCATGCATACTCTGGGTATGATCAAGCAGCTGAATTTTCGCCGCAATATTATGGAATGAGGTCCTTGCCTATGAAAATGATGGCACCTCAATTTACTCCTGTTCCACTGCGGTGGGATCCTCGTCCAAGTTCGATTTCATGACGTTGATAATGCAGCGCGCGCGAATGTTGAAAGATCAACTTGAGTTATTTGGGCCGGTATAAACACTGGACGAATGTACCAAGGTTTAGTAACTTGACCTTAGTAACTGTTTACCTTGGTAAAAGCTCAAATGTAAACACAGCATTAGACATATACATCGAGCTTGAGAAACATAAGCTCGATCAGATAGCTGCAAAAAACATTAAAATGTCTTAAGATAAACGTATAGCTTTCTTGAAGTAAAGCTACGGCGTCTCCGAAGAAAAACGTACGAGGGCAAATGTGATATCCGTGATAACAATCTCTACTGACTACTGTACTTGCAAACAGTTTTAATCACAGCCAGGCGTCACAATGTAGAATGCAAGTAAGCAACATGTTCACGGTAAATTTCGTAGTTTGGTCCTTAAAAGCAAATACTTGGAGATTTAAAAACATAGCTTGCAATAGAAATGAGCCAAAACAATGTATAAACACGTGGCAAATTACAGGGGTGTCAAACGCGACGAAGTGACATGCAGATAACAGCGGAAATCATGCAGACCTATGACCTATAAAAATTTGCCATAGCACGATCTAACGGCTCAACTCTACTTAAAATTCCTCCTTATAACACAACATGAAGTGCCCGTCATAAACATGAGGGAAGCGACCAAAACAAAGCCGGGTCGAGTGACCGAACAGAGAACGGCAAATGTACAAATATCACGAACCGTAGAAGTCGTGAAGGCTAGTCAACCCTATTTTACACTGAAATGTCGTCAAAGACACACAAAACAACGAGGTCGAGCTTCAAACAAATAAGGATTGAAAACGTTACATTACGCCATTGGCTAGCTCTATCTTGACCAATAGGAGTCGTGTTTGGCCTGTCAATCATTTTCATCATCAAAAAAACCCTCCCATTTTCGAGAGAACAAACTCCCATTTTCGAAAAACAAACTCCCATTTTCGCAAAACAAACTCCCATTTTCGCAAAACAAACTCCCATTTTCGCAAAACAAACCCCCATTTTCGCAAAACAAACTCCCATTTTCGTAAAACAAACTCCCATTTTCGTAGAACAAACTCCCATTTTTTAAAAAAACTAACCCCCATTTTCGTAAAACAAACTCTCATTTCCGAAAAACAAACTCCCATTTTTAAAAAAACAAACTCCCATTTTCCTAAAACAAACTCCCATTTTCGAAAAAACAAACTCCCATTTTCGAAAAAACAAACTCCCATCTTCGTAAAACAAACTCGCATTTTCGTAAAACAAACTCGCATTTTCGAAAAACAAACTCCCATTTTCGAAAAAGCAAATTCTTAATCTCGAAAAACGAACTCCCATTTTTCATAAGTGGATGTCCCTTTGGGGCTTCCGTACAAACCCGATGACGCGGTCAAGGGGTTTGCATAACTGTCTCGAATTCTCCCAACCCCCCTCGTGTTTAGACGAGGCTATGTAAACGCGGAAAAAGTACTCTATTGCTTTTATAAAATATTTCTCAGGAATACGCGCGAATCTAAACCGTCACAACTGTCTCATCTAAACACATCTATCGACCAGTGAGCGCGCGCGTAGTACCTTAGTTCTTTTACAAACATTTTTGCAAAAATGACATGTCGTTTCGTAACGTTCGGGTTACGAGGTTCTTCTTTGCATTTCAGGTTGCAACACACAGTCATCAGGGAATCCATTACCAACGGAATGTAATGTATGCCGAGTAGCAAAGGACAAAACGACCGGCAGCTGCCTTCCAGAGTGCCCCCCGGAAAAATACCTTACAGCTGATAAGCTGTGTCTCGACCTGAGTGGTATGTAAACGGGGGAAATCATATATCTAGGAAGGGGTGATGGGGAGGGAGTTTGTATAAGGGGTTATTGGCATTGTATTGCCTAGGGATAAAAAGTCTGAAAGGTGCGAAGGATATTTTGAAATAGGCCATGTTCGATATATCAATATTCTAACATGGCTCCGAGGCTTTCGAGTCAAAATTGCAAACTTTTTAAGTTCTTTTTGTCTCTCAATTCCCAAACGAGACTTGGATACAAAGAAAACACCACCAAATATAGAAGTTTGTCCTGAAGGCCTCGGAGCCATGTCAAAGATCAATAATATCGAATGTGGCCTATTGGCAATTTAGGTAATGAGGGGGAGGGGAGTATCTTGTTTTACGACTGAGAAAGACGACTTTTCTCACCCGTCATGGGTCAGAGGGCGAATTCTATGCCAGAGCAGGAACATGTAACTTTGCATGTTTTCACATAGAAGGGATGTAGACTGCGCTGACAAACTCCTAGCAGTGGAAAGCTGTTATTCTTTTGCGCCGTGTATAACTTGTTATCATTTTATGACTATGCCGAACTGTGCTAAAAATAATAGAAGAATAGTAGATCATAAAAGAAGACGAATTGCTGGTCTTCATAGAGTTCACGAAACTCAATCGTCTATTTTTTCTGGTTTGGTTTATGCTTGCCTTTGAAAACAGCAATAAAATATTTACCTGTGGGTCAGCTATAGCACTGTAACTTGATGCCAAAAATTTAATCATGATGTCACGAAACTGTTTGCTTAGCTGACACTGATGTCAGGTTTATAAAAGAATTCACACTATAGACGGCGGAAAGTGTATAAAGAAAGGAAAATAATTTCTCAGCTGTATTTGCAGTTAAAACAATTGCAACGAAGCCTGGCAAAAAAAGATTGCCAAATAAAAGGAGAAAAGCAACAGAACTACATCATTCAAGCGTCAACCGCGAATGCAACATGGCTGCCGGTTGTAGGATCTATCTTTGCCCACCTACTACTAGCTACTACTACACCAGTTAGCGGGTTGCAGGAAAACTTTGGGGGTGAGTTTAGATATGAATCAGTTGCTTAGCAACATCACCGCCGAAAATTGTGGGTTCGGTCGCCTCTGAGATGGGATAAAAACCAAAAGAAGCGCCTTGGATGTAAAATAGAAGTAGGCGAAAGCCCATAAAGTAACCTTTCTCGCGTATGACAAGGAAGTTGTGATTAGGATTGGAATGGAGCTAAATTCTATGCCTTAAAATAAGGAAAGAAAAAATGAAGTGAACAAATGTTGTTTGGCGGCTTGTGAACAATCACTTTTAATCAGCAGAAACTACACAGCTCTTGACAGTGATATGTAGACATTTGTTTTGAGTCAGCCGTATAAGAGACTAGTTCTCTTGCAGGATGCTCAGCTCAATGTATTTGATGCCTTCTTTCTCTTGTGCGTCGTCGCCATAAATCTCCAAAGATAGGCCGTTGTTGGGATTCAACTTGTACTGGTAAACCATTTCCCTGCTGAAACCGCCGTCTAGCGGGACGAAACAGGTTCCCCAACGGTCAGACAGGCTTAACTGGATCTCGAATCTTCCTGGGTAATAAGACTCGGATGGCTTTGGGAGTAACGTATCGGTATGACGAGTCATGGTATTCCCGCTGGGCCCATCTATACCAAGACAGGGGGCAGTCGATGGGTAGTTGGTCTTATCAAGTGTCAGCATGCCGACAAAGCGATCGCCATCTGAAATAGCAAATGAAGGATCGCTATCTGCTGAGCCAAATTTCGTTTCCAAGCCAACCGCCATCTTGGCGACAAGTTTGGCATTTTTACCGATGACTCCTGGCGGAATCAGTGGAACAATCATCAGTCGATAGTAGTTGCTTGGAGCACTGAGGAATGTGAGTAGTCGAGGAGTCAGGGTATTGTGGTGATGGATGAAGGTAGCAGCCTCAGCAAGCTTCGTAGGTGTGAAGAATTTGTAAAACACAAGCTGTACGTACAAAATAGAAGACAAAACTTATTTAGTTTACCGCTCACTTTTTTTTTTCAAGCGAAAACAGCGTTGTTAAGGCGTCAAGTGTAATACTGAGTCTAATCTAAAAAGAACGCAGATTCTTAAATAAACGAAATAAAAATTATTTGTTGCTATCGTGATCCATATTTACTGCTGCCCGTAGAAGTAGTTTCTGGCCAAGACGGATTTTTACTGACCATTGTCACCAAGAAGGACTGGAAGCAAAGAAAACAGATTTAAGTTGTCTAACCTGTGGCTGCAAATTCGACGTGTTTTCATCCTTAAGATCATTTGCTTGGGCCAACGATACAGAAAATATCAGCAAAACTATTTTGATAATGTTCATCTTTATACTCATTTCGGTTCCGACCGGACTGCTTCGATTCAAGATATGGTTACAATTTGAGTTCAACTAATAAATTGAATGGTGTCATTGATTCAGTGGAACATTACTGTATATGATCAAGTGTTTCGAAAATTTTCGCGTTTCCGAAGCAGACCTTTATTTGTAAGTTAAGTTATTTATGATTGTCAAATAATCATTAAGTAGACAAAGGAATCGCAAAATTTGAATTTCAAATCGATTTAGCAAATCGATGCCACTGATCATCACAAAACTTCTTCGGAAACTTTCAGCTGATTGTCACTTCCGTAGAGAACAGAAGCCCGTCTTTCATTAAAATACTTTTCTGACAACTTTTGATGCCACAACTACGACAAAATTCCAAAAGAAATAAAACTTCATTAATTAACATATAAATGAACTACAAAACATGGTTTATTTGCCCCCAGTGACAACCATAGCCTTGAAGGCTTCATCCATTTGGGACGGTCATGTTTCGCTGTTAAAAACAACCAAAGATCACTGAAGTATGACATCGTTTCGAACATCACTGTAATTTGATCTAGGGACTCGTAAATCTTTGCGTCTGGAGGCTAGTCCAATTTCCTAGCCTAAAATAAAACTAGGGTATTTAAAAGGTAGTAATGCTGCGGCACATTCTGTTGATAGTGACATCTTTTGCGCATTGATTCATCAACAACTTCATGCATGATAACGCATCGATGGCGACGTGTGACAAGGGATCGTGACAGAAAAGCGCATAGTGATCTGAACTGTGTTTGGACATAAAACGATACACATCAACCTCCCCTTTACCAGATCGCGAAAATCGAAAGATGTGGAAATTGTAGGAGCAGAAATCTAACTTATAAATTCTGTACTGGTACGCATTAAATGTCTCTAGAATGTTGACAGACTGTGTCGAGGACGCGTCCAAAGCGATGTGTGAAAATGCTAAAGCTTTAGCTTAAATTCATGTTTGGATGAAAAGAGATAGATCGCAGCATATATGAAATAAGCATGTTCTACGGTTTTCGTTTGTTTTAATTATTCTGCAAGCTTTAGTAACGACGATTTCTCTTCATTTAAGAATTCGACCATTAAGAACAAAAGCAAGAGTTGTGAAAGTGAAGCACGATCTCCTTGACATCGTTTTACAGGTTAAACCACTAATCTTTCTCACAGTCGTGTTCCAAGGAAAGTTAAGTCTGATTCACGATATGGGAAACATGGGGAGATGTCCTCGTCAACCATCACGCGATAGAAATCTTGAGCTCATAATCTAATTGTTTAATATATGGAGGGAGTCGGGGTACACATCCAAATCCACGTCAAAACAAAACCATGTGTCTAGATATACGTGATCGCTGGACAATATGGCATAATCCTAATATTCGTTTATTTTGAAATTACAGCTACCTATGATATGGAGTTTCCAGTCGTAGATCAGCAAAGTGTGAAACGCGCTACAGCCAGGGAAGTACCTGAATTACAAGCTTTCACGTTGTGTTTTTGGATTCGCCTTCCTCGAGGTTACAAGAAGAAGTCTTTCCTCATGTATCCAATAATCGAATACAGAGGCTCCGAATCATTGTACATCGGCTTGGTAGGAGAAGAGACAGATCTAAAAATGGATTTTATCTTCGATGGAGGAGGGAAACAGTAAGTCATGGATTTTATTTCACTAAACAGAACACTGAGAGCCCATCCCAAAAGTACTCCTGTGTAATAGTGACGGGGATAATCTTGTTACCGTTGAGAGGTTAGCGCTGTATTAACACATGACTATCGTTAAGATTATTCCCTGGCATAGCCTGGGAACATCCACCCCCTCCCCTCAAAACTATCGGGGAGATGGACCCTACCCCTCTTTTTTAGGGGGGGGGGAGGTACGGATGAACACTGGCTATCCCTGGCACACTACAGGGCATTAAACCGAGAAAACATGGTCCGTGATTTCCTGTCAGACAATGAACTTGTACCTCTTTGGGGAAAATTAATTAAGGCAATGCCCGTAAACTAAGATCCTAGTATCTTTTAGAAATTCTTTTTGAAGTGTCTTGAGATTACCCCCGTAACTTTTAATAGTTGATCCCCGGAGACTCATTTGAATCACTCCAGGGGTGAACACCCCCCCCTCCTCAACTTGCGAAGATGGGCCTAGGTTGTGTAACACGTGTCAGTGCCAAAGGTCCAAGGGTTCAGAATATTTCCACAGTAGTTGGCGTTACTAACACTGATATTTTTCTCAATAGCAACACTCCTCCATTCTTTTCCACTTCAGATTACCGCTGACTGCTTTGACGGACAAAAACTGGCACCAGATTTGCATCACGTGGGCAGGTCACAGTGGAGTGACGATACACTACTTGGACGGCTTGCGCAAGGTCGCCGACACCCGTCTGATCGGATCCCTGGAGGGTGGGGGAGTGTTGACAATCGGTCACTATACAGAATACCCTTATCAAATAACAGGCCTGAATCTATGGGACAAAGTCATAGCTCCTGAAGATATTGCCGAGTTCTCCAAAGCGTGCGAGAAGGGCAATGGAAATGTCAAGGCTTGGGCAGATTTTTACGATCTGGCCAAGGCAGAGAACGTTAACTTGGTAACTCCTTCAGCTTGTCGTGTAAGCCAAGAGGGTGCTCAGTGACTGACTAAGCTGTTGTGTCCTAAATAATTAGAACAGCTTCTGAATAAAGGTGTTCGCTGTTAACGTTTCTGTCTCCGAACCTCCCTTAAGTGATTTTTAAATGTAAGTTGACGATTAAACCACAAGTCGTGAGTTAAAGAGCAGACGTTTGCTCCAAAGAAACCAAATAGTGGCCGGAGGAGTTATAAAGTCGAGAAAGACCCAACCCGGATACAAAATGCGTATAGCAGAGAGCACAATATCAAAATCGTGGTTTTACGTTTAATAATTGGCTGATAAAGGTATTTGGTATTTCAGCTTATAGCTACATAATAACATCTCTTGTGTTCAAAAGAAATACAGTAACGGCCTCTCCGTTCCAAGAATCTTAAAAAACATTTCCCTTTGTTGGACTGCAGTCTACTTTAAAAACATTCAGCAGAAAGCAGCCAAAATCACTCACACTAACCCAGTTAACGAACAAAACATAATCCGGACAGACTTAGGAGAAAGACTTCTTCAAAAGAGCAGAGTAGTTCCTTAAATCAAAGCTCTGGTTTGTCTCCTCTAGCTTCAACTATTTCTTTAAAGTCCGTTGCTTCTCTGCGTGTTCAACAGTCTTTTCCTCCACGTATAGCCCTTTACGTCGCCTCACGCTGTTCATGTATTTTCGCGCTTGGTTTTCCGAGTCCGCTTTCTCGCCAAAATGAGTGTATTCCTCTTCTGTTGTGGGAACCCAGAATGGATCAATATCCACAACCTACGACAAGAAAGGGAAGAAACGACCAAAAAGACAAGTTAGAATAATCATATCACCTTCTTTGTGCCAAGGTACAATTTCGATTTACAGAAAACAATTCCACGGGCTAACAAACGTAATTAGGATCGGTCGGCAGTTTCCGAATGGTCGCGAGCTACACCGGAAAAAGCCGACCGACTCCGAGTAGAAACGTCTATCTTCGCCAATGGAGAGGAAAAACATATGATGACTCAGCTTTACAGAGATCGATCGGAGTAGTGTTACTGGAGTTGGCTGTTACTTGCGAGAGAAAAACGCATTGAAACCCTTGCAATAATCAATCAGAAACACGGAACTATGTAAGGCTTCCTCATCAGTATAAACTCTTTGGAATTGATTCATTGCTGTTACAATTAAATCAATTTCATCCATTACACAGGTGACTGACGGAAAAGCGTCCAATGAACATTTATTAGCGAATGTACTTTTTACCACTGATTGAGGGGCAATTGTTTTCTTCTGACGAGATACCTTCATTTTTCGCACTTCATATAGCACGATTAACCCCTTTACGCCTACATACTGCTTATGCAATGCTCTCTCGTGGTATACCATGGAATATTCCACGAGTCACTTGTATTTTCTTTTGTGTTTTGTAGGCTCGTGAGTATACCAAGAAAATGCAAGTGACAAGCGGGATATTACATGGTATACCACGAGAGGGCGTTGTATAACTATATTACATCATGCCACAGAAAATACAGTGGTCGACACAATCAATGTCACATACGCGCGGCGCATGATGGGAAGGTTAAATGCAATACCATCGAATATACGACGGCTTTCCTGTATTCCGATTGGCTGTATTTTTCTATGGCATGGTATAAAATGTTATACTAAAAAGATCAAGAAGCACCCTTAAAATCTCACCTCCCAGTGACTGAACACAAGCTGTGGATTGGCCAGTCCACTGGTCCGTTTTCGTATTTCTTCCGCAAATCCAAAACTTTCTGCTACCGGAAGTACAGCTGTGACGTCAAACACGTCTGAACCTTCCTTCATTTCCTCTCTCAGCACCCGTCCCTCTCGTTTCGATACAACCGCGTACATTCGACCCAGGACCTCGGCAGTAGCTTGAATGTCGCAAGTGTACATAGCGGCCATGAGACGAACTGGCTGAAGAAGAAAAGCGCGCCTGCAGCCTTCCTTGACAGCGGACATGAGCTGTCCTGAGAACGGTCCGAATCTATCGAGTCTTTGTGAAGGAGGATTTTTCACATTACCATCTTCTGTTTCAGTCTGAGTTAAGATACCATCTGTCGATGAGTTTTTAACATTTTCATCGTTCTCCTCGTTAGTTTTGTCCTCATTGTTGTCATTCTCAGTCACATTCTGTTCAACAATTTTGTCGTCCTCGTATGACAGACTTGCTTGTGATGGATCTGTTAATCCAGTCATACCTGTTATACCTGTTGTTGTATTCGAGAGCAAGTCCTGCTCCGTTGAAATCCAATTCTCGATGACAAAGCACACGCCCATCAAAGGTTCCTCACAAAGAGGTCCGGCTAATGTGGCCAGCTGAAAGCCGCTTATAATACTGTTATCATAATCCCAATAACTGCTATCGGATGGCACAAAAGTATTTCCTGAAGCAATCGAAATAACTAAAAGTTACTAAGGCCATTCTTACACTACTTTCTCGGCACGGGACAATGTCTCGTACAAAATGTGCGGAAACTTAATTGCGACACAAACCTGTACGAAAGGCCTGCCTACGATTTGGTGAACTGTCATTACAAAATGTGAAGTTACAACGAAGAATTTAGATTTCCAAACAAGTGCTAGAGCTATGTTTGGAGACTGCAAGGAATATTTGCGTGTAGACTTTTGGGTAAAATGATTTGATACAGCCGTGGGGAGCGTCCGAGTTCCAAGCACAGAGCTACTAAATTACAATGGTTCCCTCAAACAGGGTGCAATCACAAAACATTTCACGAAAATAACGAACATACCTGATAATCCCAGAGTGTGCCACATTGAAGGTCGTTTATATCCAGGAATCCTGTTTAACAACACATTACTGCCAACCCTACGAGGTCCAAATGCCCAGATATGATCAGCAGCGCCATCCCACATACTGCCTGCCTCTTTAAAAGCATTGCAGAGCTCTTGATAGAAACATTTCAATGCTTCTCTTGTCGAGAGCTTAACTTGTTCTGCTAACTGTCTCCGCTCTGAGATGCTTGTAGCAGATGAAACTGTCACCAGTATTTTGATCAAATCGCTTTTCTTATCCAGTAACTGAGTTACATCCTCTGGGAGTGGCATAGCCCTGATGTGAACACTACACAATTTGTTTGCTGTCCTGATTTCAATGAGGCCTTTCTCTTTGTCAAGGACGTTTCTAACACCTTCGCTTCCTTCTTCATCCTCGTTCTGTTTTGGCTGCGCCGCGACTGTTTCGCTGACAATAGCTTCGTTGACTCTGTCTACGGTAGGAGGTATGACGATGGTCTCTCTGAATGGAACTATAGGCGCTGACACGTTGAGTTTGATGCAGGCGAAGCGTTGTTTTAGGTCGTCAATGCACCGCTGTAGATGAACCTCGCCTGCCCCTACGATCACGTGTTCACCTGAAGTGAAGAAAATTATCAAGGTATATGAGAAAAAACATGACAGAAATTTCACGCACACTTAATTCTAAAATATTACCCAACACCCTGAAAAGCAAACTGATAAGCAATTAACGAAAATTCTAAAAGGAAATTTTTCAGTTGAGAATAAGCGAGCTTCGTTTCTTGGAGTCACTAATTAATGTTAACCTTTTTCAAATAAACGCCACCTTTTTCAACTGTTCATGATTTCATAGCAGGTTGAATTTATAATAGGACTGACCAATTTCATACGAGATCGATTTACACGCGTAGGTCTAAAATTTGACAGAAAGTATATTGTAAAATGTTGCTACATTGCTAAACGATTTTGCTACGTTACTCCAGTGAAACGCTGTCCCCCTTGCCCCTCGTTTTACAATTTTCTCTCCCGTTTTATTATTCCAATTCTGTTGAGGGAGATATACGTGATCCAATCAGAAGTGTACCAACAACTTTTGTCTGAAATTATAGCTGCTAGTGTGGAAAGTGAAATGCGCCTGACGTGTGACAGCTTACCAGTTTCTTGGACTAAAGTTTCAACACAAGGATCAGCCTGATTAAGTAGCCTCATTCCCCTAGCAAGCGCCGGCATGTCGGCGGGGTGGACTGGTTCTACTGCTACACGTACAATGGGGCGAGCCTCGATTGGAAGAGCAGTAAATGGCGGGCAAGAAACAGTGCTGGAGATTGTAGCCGACTTCAGCACGTGACTTTCGAGACCGCCTATCCCCAGGACGTTCCCGGCCGGCACAGAATCGAGGGCGTCGAGCTCTCGACCCATTAGTAAGTAGAGGTCTTGTACGGTGAAGCACGCCACGTGTTGGTTTGTACCACGGTCCACTGATTTTGCTACTGACAATCCCTCGCTAGTCTCTTCTTTGTCACTGCTTGTAAGTGGAAAAAAAAAAATAGACAAACATCAATAGCACTGTCAATAAAATTCACAAATTAGAGAATATGACCCGAACAATGTTTATTTCCCATTCATTGTCCCATATACTCCATACTAATGAACAGAGATCTTTTTGTGTACTATCAAGGATTTTCAGTTTCCTTTGGACTTTGTACCAGTACAATTCTCAATAACAAAATAATGAAAAGGTGTACCATCTTTTTACTTTACTACCAATGCTTATTGCAAACACCTACACCCTCTGTCCTAGGGGTTAACATCCGGTTACCATAAAAGGTCTGCGTTTATCGTTTTCATGAAGAAAAGCCTTATCCTTACAGTTAAACACAGCGGACAGTTTGTGATGGGAAATTACGCACTACCTGTCTGGTATAGTTTGATCGAGGTCCTCTAAAGGTACCAAATCTTCACTAAGGCTCTCTCGTGGATCATGTTTTGGGCCTAACACGTACAGTTGTTGTCCCTTCTTGATAGTCCCACTGTACACCCGCGCGAACGCTAGCACGTGACTTTTAGGGACCTCCTTCTCGTCTCTTGGTTTTATCTTCATTTCATTGTTTTCGTTTTCCTTGTTATCTTTGTTGGCTGGCTCGAGGATAAGAGGAGTTCCATTTTCCAAGCCAGTGTTATTTGCCATCATCTCGGCGTGTCTTTGTCGAGCTTGTTCGCGTCGAGCCCCAATTTCGTCTTGAGTCAAAGGCCTTAAACATGAACCAAGAGAAAAATAAAGAATGAATCAAATTTTCTGAAGGTATTAGGAACAATTACACAAAAAACCTAACCTTACAAACTGACTTCGTTACCAAATAGAAAATAGGACTGGAAAATACGAGAAATGCCGGAGTGGAAACATGAATATTTTTCCCTTGGCTGGTTGCCTGGTGTACAAAATCACCTCTTAAAGGATTCATACCGGTTAGCGTAAAGCTCTAAAAGTGCCTAGTAGTTTACTGGAACTCAACCAGGCACAAACATGCAGCTGAACTAAAGGTTACGGTCTTACGTATTCGTTGAATTACACAATTGTAAAACTACAACACGTGAGTCCGTAAAATCCTCTGATTTGTGTGTAACAATTTACGATTGCAACTTAAGAACTATCACAGGATGAGAGAATGAACATGTACAAGTGTACCTCTTGCGATGTTTCGGCAAGGCACTGTCTTCAACTGCAAACATTTTGGAAACAAAAACAATAACTGGTGCATCATCAGAAGACGTGCAGGCCAGAAAATCTGAAAGAAAAAGAAAGTAAACGAAATTAAAAAACATAAACATTAAAAAAGACTGGATACAAGTTTGTGATAAGGCTGGCTACTGTATACCGTTTCAGGAAGTGTTTTTCTATCCCTGGGCAGCTTGTTTTAAACACTGAGGGTATCATTAAAAGATGACACAAAAGTTTCCTATACATTCTTCTTAGAGTCTTATCTAAATTAGTATAAATCTATTTGCGTCGTATCACGAATGCCGTTCACTTACTGGCTACACTCTGTTGTAGATAGTGGGTAGCCTAGCAGTGCGCGATTGATAACAAAATGGCGGTCGCCTCTTTACGTTTTTGAAGTGTCTGGGAGGATTTAGATTGAATTTACCAGTCCAGGCGATAACTTACTACTGAATTTATACTAAAACAATTCGATTATTCACTCTCGATTAATATAGCGCGATAGTTGACGAGGGCGCCCGAGTCAACCATAACACTACATAATTGACAGCGAATAATCTAATAGTCAACTATAGAGCAAGACTCCATATAGAACACTTCAATTCTTGCAAAATTCTTCTTCCAGAGGCACAAATAAATTCTGTGATTGCTTAATAGACCACGAAAGTAGCAAATAGTACTTAGTCCTAATACCTTAAGCAAATCAAACTGTAAGGTACCACACCCAAATTTAGGCAAAACTCTGAAGAGAAATGACTTGAAGCCGTAGGATATCAGAACACTAGAAATGGCTACTGATTAGCTAATTGCAAATTTGCGTATTGTAAATTGATATACAATTAAGAACATAAGAGAGTCAGGCAGATTACCAGAGGCAAGGGATTACGACAGAAAGAGGACTCAGTGTTTCTCTAAAACATAAGGTAACATGTATAAAACGCTTGACTACTGATAAGACTTACCGTTTTTCAAGCTTTGTGTCTCCTCGGGTAGGGAGTCAAACGTCCTTACCCCACTACACATCAGCTTCTCCACTCTCTCATTGATCATATCTCGTGGACTGGGAAGTTTGTCCACCACCATGGCCAGTAAGGAACCAGAGAGTGGAAGCCATTGATCAAACAAGGCCTTGAGATGCACACGAGTGTCTGTGTGCCGACTGTCTCTTGCTGAGATCTTCAGATTTAATGATTTCACTATCTGTTCTGTTTTGATTTTGTCCCTGTAATAAAAAGATAGTCTTGTAGGAACTTTGTTGTAGGCAAACAATTTGAAGGTACTCAGAGGTTAAGTGAGTACACTTTAAATTTGGAAAGAAAAAGAGATGGGGACTCCAGAAGATGGTTTTAAACAAGGTGGTCATAATTATTAGCAAGGATTCCAGTAACGAAACTTCTAAATTTGGGACCAAACAATCAGTGTTCATAATGGTAACGTTATTAAAAGTATGGTTAGAGTGGCTACGTATTGACTACAGCCATGCCAGAAAAATTTGTTGACGACATCTTAACTCCTCTTTGTGAATGTAAAATCACATCATTCCACTTGACTTATTATGCAAAATCGTTGCCCTTTCCTTTCCCATGCTCTCTGAGAAGAATCTTATAAAAGACCCTTTTATAGCCCTATACTATCTCTGACATAATGAGCGAAGAGGGAACCTTCCTCATAGAGAAGGCCTATTTGTACAAGTCACAAACTGTGCTGAAAACTGTAAACGTACCTCTTAAGAACTGCCTCGTACACAGCCCAAATGTTCTCCAGTATAAACTGTACAAACAGCGGCTTCTTAGCCTTGGCCTGGGCACCTTTGAAAATCCTTTTTGATTTGGAATGAAGGTAGAAGTCTCCCCACAGAGTCTTGGTGAGGATGTTTTTATTTATTCCAAGTTTACTGGCGTACATTTCAGCAAAGTCATTGATGCTGGTGAAATAAGGTAAATAAACACATTTGTAGAATTGTTAACATGAAAGTACAGTGGAACTCTACCTTATGGCCACCTTGTTAAAAGGATCACCTTGTCAGTATGGCCATTCTGATCTTTTCTTACCCGGCAAAATGGCCATACATTTTCTGATTAGAAAACCCTGTTAATGTGGCCACCCTGTTAATATGGCCAATGGTCACATTCTGAAATTCCAACCTGTATAATCCTATAGAATTTTACCCTGATTAGTAATTATACGGTCACTCCAACCAGTCATGTTCATTTTGCCATGATTACTATTGTACATACTGATTGAAGATCATTTTTTTTCTACACTCCAGATGCTTATTAAAGTAGTGTTGCCTAGAAGTACAATTGTGATATATCTGTCAAGAAGTTACTTCATGGCCCATTGGTGACCATATTAATGGAGTTCCACTGTACAGAAATAGTTTCCAAATGTATTTCAAGGATAAATGTTATGCCTTGGTTTGAAAATGAGAACATTTCGAGGAGATGGTAGTCAATGTACAATGAGCTAAAATTAAGGAGATCCTTGGGGAAGGAAGTCATTCTCTACAAAATGAAGCATGTACAATGTATATTCAGCCTATGACTTGACCTTACTTGCCCTAATACCGGTACATCAGTTACAGTAGTAGGTTTTAGAAGTTCAGTTCCAGAGGTTGAGGGTTCAAATGACAATGAGGTCAAAGATGTGTAACATAATTGAATTTAATCTGAAAATTTCACTCACTAACCTAAAACCCCATCCATCAATTGCACTTGTAAATACAACATTTCCCAAATCAGGTGAAAAGTACAACAACGAATCATCTGTTTCTTCAAGGCCTGAACTCCACTCATCAATAGACACAGCAATATCATCCGTTACTGGTTTGTCATTTGAGGTCTTTTCAGGTGTGGCTTTAGTGGAATTTTTTTCCAAGACATCAGTTGTAAAGAGAGCAGCTGTGATGGCATTAACCTGAGTGGAAAACAACAAATCATAAAACTAATGTTTTTATACCTAATCATACCTTTTGGTTTTGTATCTGATTGGTTCAGTAGGCAGCATTTTTTATACCAGTCAGAGCACAGTAAAGCTAAACCAAAGCAACTCAGGATTACTTTCAACACCCAAATAAACAGCAATCTAGGATTCAACACACTCTTTCCATTCCTCAGACCCTTGCCAAGCTACCAGGCTACAAACAATGCATGGTTCTGTGGAAGAGCACCCCACCCCACCATGGATGAAGAAAAAAACTTTATCTGAATTGTATGATTAGTGATAATTGACAACGTACTTGTAGGACAAAGAGGGGTTTAGCAGTTCCTCTACTGTTGTCATCTGCATTTCTAACTTTGTGTTGTTAGTTGGAGAATACATGTAAATTAGATGGTGATTACTAGTAGTACTGAACAGGGTGGGACAATCACCTTTTCTAGTATCTGTTGTAAATGAAAGTGTGCCTCAGCTGGAGAGTACTTCAGTTCAGTTATCAACCTGTCAATCTTGTTCAATACCAAACAAGGACGAATGTTCTCCAGCCAAGCTTGACGTAACACCACGTGAGTCTGCAAGTGAAGAATAGAAATATCCAGGAATTTAAAGGTCAATTCCAGAGTTTGTGGAAGCGTATCAGAACCAGATCTTTAACTTTGATTCTGAGTGGCTTAAAAATAACTTTCCAATCGTGACTTGCTTAGACACATCCCTCTGTACTTTGCATCCACTGCATGTATTTGTGTCAAGTTTTGATTGGTTCACTGGATTGCCCATGTAATTTTTGATTAGCCAAAGCGATTAATTTGGTTTGGTTTCAGGATACTCAGTTGAAAAGTGCTCTAATAGGCCTTCAGTAGCACTTTCAAATAACAATACTGACAAAAGTTCAAATGAGGCCTACTGTGAAATTGATGTTAGCAGTACTTATTAATAGTACTTATCCTATACATTGGTAAGAGTGACCAAGGGATTTTTGAACCACAAGAAAGTTATAATCAGCCCCTTATTTGAATTTAAACTAAACATGATATCTAACCTGTGGACAGACCCCTTCTACCGCATCCACCACAACAATTGCACCATCACAGAGCCTCACAGCTGTTGACACCTAAAGTATTTCACAATTTTATTACAATAACTGTAAATACAAGTATTGAAGAGAAAGTTCAAATTGATCCAATACACAAAGCTGAAAGAAAACAATTTGTAATTTATCGTTTTATTACTGTCTTGCTCCTGACCAATAGTAGCAAAAACGTTGATGAAACATTAGATGCTGAGGAACTACATCCCTGTACAGCCCCTGGTCAAACTTCGCAACATCCACAGAACTTAATTCTTTTGTCTGCACTGTTTTACATTTTGCCTTGGCACATGTTACAAGTAGCTGTTGCAAACTGAGCCACAACTATTGTTATCCTGATAGTAAACTGGTGTTAATAACTAGTGCCCTCTGCCTGGCTTGGAGGATAAGTTATTATGCAAGCTACAGGAAATGTATGACATACTACTAACAAGAAATACGCCTTAAGTATATGAAACTTTCTACCATGCCATAGAAAATAACGCCAATCAGAATACAGGAGAGCTGTTGTATTCTCAACAGTGTTACATCTAACCTTTACATCATGCACAGCGCAAGTGTCACGTTGATTGTGTTGGCCACCATATTTCTCATAGTATACTTAACAATTATTCCATGAGCGCTTGTTGGATATGAGATGGTAGATAGCCAACATGGTGCGTGCACAGCACCAAGTTGGCTATAAACATCTTATATCCAACAAGGGCGAGTGGAATAATTACTGTTTTATGTAAAACACCCCCAAAATATAGAAAACTAGACTAAAATAAAAATAAAAACACCCCCCAAAATCACTTGTAGAGCACGGTATAATGGCTCATAACCCATGATGGCTAAGCCAATGAAAACTCTCAAATTGCATTATCCAGTGATATCCCATTTGTGACTTGTATTTTCTTGGTAGACACACGTGACTTAAAGCTTGTTTATATACCAAGAAAACAAAAATGACATGTGAGATATTCCAGGGATTCCATGGTATACCACTCAAAAGCGTTGCATAACTAGTATGTACACCCTGTATATGATTAAGACAACAAAAGAATTCCTGTGCTTGCCTCACTGGAAAAATCCACATGCCCTGGAGAATCAATAAGGTTCACTATATACTCTTCTTCATCTATAACAAAAGTAATAAAAAAAGGCATTTTAAAATAAATTGAAATTTGGAACAATGTCCATTTTATCTAAGTCCACTCTAGAGCTAATGGACAAGGCATAAACAAGAGTAAGAACAATCCTGGATCAGGAAAAAAAACACATTCACACATTCAGTGAAATTAAAACCATGTTCTGTATAGATGTACACTGCATGACTAGTGTACAGAAGGTAATCAATCAATGAATCTTTATTTATTTATTTATTCATTTATTTATAGAGGGTAAAACACGTAATAGTTATACAACTAATAAACTTGTGGCCTTCTACAATATACAATAATTAAAAATCTAATCATTAAAATCAATATTATTATTATTGTTTCCAACTAACCTTTGGTAAAAAGCAGAGAGATTGCGCTTGATTTCATTGTTATTCCTCTAAGTTGTTCATCTTCACGGCTATCCATGTATCTTAACTGATAAAATAATTCATTATTAATAGCAGTTTATCAAAATCTTTCCTTTCACTGTTCTTTCATTTTACTTCAACAAAATCATCTAACAATGAAGATGAAAGATAGATAACTAACTCCCAACATACACTGTATCAAACATCATAAAATTAGAGAAGCCAATAGGCTTGATCACCCATTGCTGCTTGGGAAAAAAGTCTGTGTTCCTCTCCCGAAGGAGAAATGCAACCAGACCTGAGAAAGTGGCAGATATCAAGCCTAAGATATCAATCTTACACTTACCACCCCGCCCCCCTCCCCCAAGGGACTCTTGGTCACTTTTTCAACTCAACACATCCCTAGATTATACTAGAAAAGTTTTAGTCTTAAATACTCAGCCCTCCACCCAGGTCCCTTCCCCACCTACTGGACTTAAGACAAAGTTCAGAATAGGGCATCCCTATATCAACCCTGGTCAAGGATAGGGGGGAGGGGGGAGGTTGGGGATAGATATTGGAAAGGGTTTGTATGATAACCCATTCAACCTAGTGAGCTATTAAACTTTGTATTTAGACTATTTTTTAAGTGTTCTTGGCGTTTCTTTAGACAGCTTGCTATTTCCTTGCCGTTTAAGACATGACTGTTTCACGTGTGGACATGTTCTGTGGCACTACTGTACAAGCTAGCGCTTACATAGAGAAGACTTACTTTGCCTGCCATACGTTGTGAAATGATCCCATTACTAGCTACCAATGCATCCGCTATTGTTGTTTTACCTACAAAGCGTGATTTATAAATGAGATGAAATATGGGCTTATCCAAAGAAAACAAAAGCATTCAAATTTTACTTGAATATTTCAACTTCTCAAACTTACCGTGGTCAACATGGGCCAAAATACAAATATTCCTGATATTTTTTGAATTTTTCTGGAGCTCAGAAAGATGCTGAGGAGTGGTGGTTCTCATGGTGTCGTCTATTATGCCAACCAAAGAAAATATTACCTTATTTTCGCCGCGATTCAGACCATTCTACTTTCTACTTTACCATGTTGTGGTGCAATTTTGAGTCCGCAAGCCAGGAGCGGTTGTCTACACTGAGCATGAGTAAACAAGTCGTTTCCAATTCTCCGACCGCGCAACGTGCACTGTCATTCTCTCAAAAATGGTGGGTAAATTTTGGTCTCTTTTGCGTTCTTTTTCCAATCGTTTTCCTTTACTTATAGCAAATCATGTAAAATTGTAGCTACTAGAATTATCTATAGCTCTTATTTAGCTAATCTAGACGTGATTTACTTCGGGAATCTTGGCAAAAATAGTTAGATCCGACGTCTTGTGAAAGGTTTTTTTTTCCTCAGGGCCTGTGGCTTTTTTAGAAATAAGCTTAATTCTGTCTATTATATTTGTGTATCCGTGTGGCCTTTCAAACACCAAATGAAACTTATATATGTTCTATTTACAGTCTCGGCGGTACGATACAAGAACAACGATATTTTCGCCAGAAGGTAAGAAATTGGCAGAATCATTTGAATCTTAATATAGGTATACAGCTGTACAGTGAACATTTCCATGTACATGTAAACTTATGTTGGTAGATGATCGTAATCGATCTACTCAAGTGCTGTCGGTCAATCGAGGGCAATGGGAAAATATCATGTTGGAAATTTAAAGAATTGGTGGCAAACAAGCAATACCTGACTTATTACAGCTCTTAATATGCAGGCAGATTCCACGGCCTTAAGTACATCATCTAATTAAGTATGTTCTCTTTGTAAATAGGGCGACTATATCAAGTGGAATATGCCATGGAGGCAGTAGGTCATGCCGGTATTTGCCTTGGAATTTTGGCTAATGATGGCATTGTATTGGCAGCTGAGAGAAGAAACACAAATAAACTCCTTGATGAAGTGTTTGCTTCAGAAAAAATTTACAAACTACACGAGTAAGTGAGAAACATTTCAATTCAGTCTTCTTGAGCCTGAGACAGTGAATTCATAAATGTTTACTATTTTGGCCGCTAAACTCAAGGTTGTGTATATCATTTCCCTCACCAACTATCAAAGCCGATAAAAACCAGAGAGTAGGTTAGTGATGTGATTACTCTAGCAAAGCCCTTGAGCTAAAACTGTTTGTGCAACTGTGTGCATCCACCCAGAACTTAATCAGATTATCAGCTTGAGATTTCGATGGCATGCTAGTTGACAAGGGTACAGCTCAAGTCAATTGGTATGCATAGAAAACGAGAGTAAATAAATCTAATTGTTTTAGTAAAAATCTACTGTACTAGTCATTCAAAACTTAAACAACAATGCTCTTCACAGACACTTTGAAAATGCAAGGAAGCAGCTGCCATTTTGTTTTCTTTCAGTTTAACAACCACACACTGCTAGGCTACTCACTAATCAAGAACAGAATAGATAGTAGACTTCACCTCCTAGGGTATATGATGGCATGGGGATAAAAACTGTATAAAGATGATGTATGTGTATAACATACTATGGGGATGAAGCTAAGAGCCAGGTGCCAGATAGTTTTACTGGCTGAAAGAGGGCTAAATTGCCAATGGAAATTTTACTGGGGAACAAAGACTTGGAGGAACTGTTAAGATGCAAAGGCCAGAAAAGCTGGCTGGGCTTGTTAATGGGCCAGCTTATTTCTAGCTATAATGCATCCTTATTGACTATCTGGCTATGTCAGTGAGTCCCAAGAAGTCTCAATTATCAAGTCTTGACAGTATGTAGAATTTTGGACAGTTTGGCTCACTTTTGTCTTTCCCATTTCTTTCAGTGACTTGGCTTGCAGTGTTGCTGGTATAACGTCTGACGCCAATGTGTTGACCAATCAACTTAGACTTATAGCTCAGAGGTACAATTACAGTGCTATGCACCATTCTGTTGCTAATTGAGAAAGTTTTTGATTAAATTTTGATATCTTTTTGAAAACCTTTTGTTGGCTTCTATTTGAACCAGTCAATCAAAACATGGGAACTGTTGAGGGTGAAGATGTTAAACTGTCAAATTTACCATTCACTCTCTTGGGAATTTTGTAGGTCTCAACCTGCAAATGTTTAAAACTGGTGTTAAGCTGTCGCATTTTGATCAAACATTTGAAATGGAAGTCATCATAAGTTGTCAAAAAGTTGTCAAAAATTAATTAAAGACTTTCTTAGGTGTCATATGTGGACAAGAAATAGAAATTTTAAAGTGGTTTGACATTTCAGTGTCATGAATGAGCATCATAATCAAGAAAAAAGAGTCAATAATGTTGTTATATCTTTCCACTTTTTTTACACAATGGAGAATTTATGTCGCTGCTCAAGTACATTTAAACATAAGGGACAATTATATTTTGATATCAAGTAAACTTTCATTGTTTGTTGGAAGTGTTGCCTGATCTTGTTTCTTTTCTTACAGATATTTATTACAATTTCAAGAACCCATTCCTTGTGAGCAAGTTGTTAGTTCATTGTGTGATGTGAAACAGGCCTATACACAGTTTGGGGGTAAGTATCAAACACTTGGTACTGGAGCAACCACAAAAAATTTTCTTTTACAAACTAGCTTGTTTATAAAATATTGGCAAAACCCCTTCATCAGTTGCAACAGATGGTAAAATATAATTTTTGATTTGATTAAATCTGTGGTTCATTTCTAATGTAGTAGTATGATCATTATTTATAGGTTTGAGGCCATTTGGTGTGTCTATTCTATACATGGGTTGGGACAAACATTATGGTTATCAGCTGTACCAGAGTGACCCCAGTGGTAACTACAGTGGATGGAAGGCAACATGCATAGGAAATAACAGTGTGGTAAGTTATCCTTTTGTTAGAGTTTTTATATCAAGTACAGTTCAACCTCTGTTTAAGGTGCATCTCCTATAGACACTTGCAATTTACTTCAAATAGACACTTACAATTTTGTGGTCCCAGCCATATACAAACACTACATTATTAACATCCCACCACTGGACACCTCCCAAGGGGAAATTCCCAATGTCCCAAAGATGTTTACTCATGGGAGGTCAAACTATATACATGTACAGGTATATACCAGATCATCTTGTCTTTTTAGTTCACTAGTGTCTTATACAGTACAGTATGTGTGTCTTAGTGACTTACCACCCAACAATATATTATGACTTTTGATTGTGTTTTGTGTTTTATAAGGCTGCAGTTTCTATGCTGAAACAAGAGTACAAGGAAGAGGAGATGGCATTAAAAGATGCTCTTAAATTGGCAGTTAAAGTGCTAGACAAGACTTTGGATATCACAAAATTAACACCTGATAAAGGTTAGATTTGTAAATTGATTGAAAAATAATACAGTTCTTTGCCTGGTTTTGGTATTGGTGGTTGATCTATTGTCATACAGGGTCTATCTTCACTAACATGTTACTCTTTTTTAAGTGACTGCATTATTTATCATAATGAGAGTGTCAATAAAGGAAACAATGAACCTTGTAATTCACCTTAATCAAGGAAAAGAGTGGTACTTACCAGTTTGGGCCAGTCCTTCTTGGGGTACCCAAAAGGCTTCTAATATTGTATTTTTTGTTTTTGTCTGATATAGATGAGGAGCATTAACACTACAATATTATTAATATTTCAGAACAAGTGTTTTCCCTTAATTGTATGCAGAAACTATATTTCAACTTGTTTGATTGGAAAAGTTTATTCCATGTTACAGTTTTTTTTTTCACCATTTTGACTTTTTTTTTTGTAGTTGAGATGTCAACCTTAACTAGAGAAAATGGCACAACAACAATCAAGATTCTAGAAGCTGGAGAAGTTGACGCATTGATCAAAGAACATGAACAAGTGAAAGCAGAAGAAGCAAAGCAAGCTGCTGCCAAGAAATAAACTGTAGTTTTAATTTATGAAAATCCTCGCACTTCCTTATAAACCTTATTTGTTGTTAGCAACTTTGTATTGAATGTGGCAACCTCAGATGCAGTCAAAACCCGGGACAGATGTTGAATGCAAGACATTAAAAATTATTTTACAATACTTTGTAGGTCTGGACAAGTCATGGATAAACTTTGTTCAAGGAACTTTGTAAGAATAAATCTCACTTAAACACTTCCAAGTCCAAATTTCAGCATCCCGGTTCTCTTGTCACATGCAGCTTTTATCTTTCTCCTGAAAGAATTTGATAGAAGGGTTTCTTTCTAAATAGTTCAATCAGGCCTTAATTTTCATACCAGACTGATAATGCCAAACTTCTTCCTGTCAAGAAATCTTTCTATTAAGTATTAGAGAGGATTGTATGATGAGGACAAAAACACTAACAAGAGAATTTGGTTTAAAATGTAGAGAGAATGGTGCAAACTGATTACATCTTGCTCGATGCTGCATGTACATTTTGTAGTTATGTATTACCTGAAAGTTGGAAAGGCCATTAAACATGTTTATTAAATAGATGCTAAAAGAAACATTTGTTTTGGAAACTATGTGTAACATATCTTATCAGTTGAACACTGAGCTCTGAAATATAAACCTGGGATTCAGCTTAACCAGGATTCACTAGGTCAGATTTTTATGCAAAATGAAGCTGTCCTCTCTTTAGCAAGATACATTGGTATGTTGCAGAGTCTGAGGTGCTAACTAACAGGTACACTGTACCCAGAGTTAAGCTTGGGGTCCCTTTCATATAATGTTTATTTCTACTTACTCTTTATGTACTTAATAGTAATAAAAACTGTGTTTTATGCATGTGGCAGGGATTTTGTTTTGTTTTTCAGAAGGTCAGGATTGCATTAATACTGAATAATTCCAGTTGTAAGTTGTAAGGATACAGGTCCTGCCAAACTCTATTAAAGAAACCGCTTTGTTAGGTAACAGTCATTAAAAACTGACATGCAGAGCTTGTCTTCAACAGCTTTCAGTTTTAAACAGTTTCAGAAGGCTTTATTTGTGTCCCACAGTATTTCAGTGCTATTATGGAGAGGCCTTAAATAATAACCTTTTTCTCTGTCTGTGATTTGTGTTTGTTTCCTTGCTTTTGCTTCGTGTTTCTTGCTGCCAAGAAGATAATAAACAAAAAATAGGGAATTCAGCTCCATCTTCAAGAACAAGTTCACGGTCCAAGTTTGTTTTGTTACAATCCAGGTTTGAATCCCACATATTGCAATGAACTACAGTTTCAATGCCAGATGTGACATTTAAGAGCTTGATAAAACCAGTAAGTGGAGTATGTCTTTTGATACTCCTGGATGTTGGTAACTTTTTTTATACCAGTTATAAGCACAAAATTTTCTTAGGAGGAGTGCACCACTAAGGAATGTCATAACTGACTGGTGAGGTAAACAAATTTTAAAAGTGAATACAAAGAAGTTCTCATCTCGTGCGGGGAAGGGGGGGGGGGGGGGCGCACACCCCATGCACACGTCCCCTTGATCCGCCCCTGCCTTGGATCTAAGTCCCCCTCCTTGGCCCCCTTGGCTATTTTAGGTTAATATGGAAGGGCTGAAAGGGCCAGGGAAATCTTGTTCATGTAACTGCCTTTTCTCCACGGCAAGCCTCCCCATTTGAGCACGTTGGGATATTCTGCTGAATTTATATCTAATATAAAAAAGCTTTTTTGGCAAGTTCTAAAGCAGACAGTTTCTTTGGCTTATGTTTTTATTATTAGTTTTCCACTACATGTACCAGTCTCTTGTCCCTGAGGATACTAATTAGGATTCTTGAAATTTTACACTAGATTCTCATCTAGTCATTAAATGCATGTATGCAAATATATGAAATTAAGTTTGATACTATACTGGAGAATTTAGGGCAGTTAACCCTTAATTTCAAGCACAATTTACTTCCTCTACCTAAAGATTAATTTTTTTTTCTTTTTGGTACCTGAACACACATGAATATTTAACCACATAAAGGCTACATCAAGTTAACAGCAAATAGCTGATTAATTACAAAATAAATTCTGCTTTCCTTCTGGAAAGATAAATCTTAAGCCTCAACATCTTGGGACTTTTTACTTTCCTCGAAAATGAGTTCTCTTTTACGAGTTTTTAAAGCCTTAAACTTCTGTATTATTTCTTTCAACTTGATTTCGAGGTTTACCATCTCACAGCTTAGTTCAATGGCGCTCTGAAAGTTCTTTTGACCCGTTCTTAAACATCCAGGAACCAAAATTCCAAACCATTTAAGGGGATCTTGTACAAAGCCATTACTGGAACTTTCTAATGGTAATTTTTCCCCTTTGGAAAGACTCAATTCCTCAATGCCTGTAATTTCATCGTTCAAACTGTCCGATTTTTGTGGTTTTCGCCTCCTGAGAACATTTCTCTCCTCATCCTTTTCATCAATATCAGCTTTTAAAGTTTCCATTACTTTTCCAGGCGCAGATTTCTTCAGCTCAAATGCCATACAGGTGTCCTCTGATTGTTCTTCGGAGTAAACACCTCCAATGTGATACAAGGCATGGTCCATTTTATGACTGTATTGCAAAGCTCCCACGGACTTGTTTCCCATTGAATAACGCGCCTTTGACAAGTTGAGATGGCCATCTCTTATTGCATCGTTCAGATATTCTCTCTTCTCGTGAAGTCGTTCGAGAATGTCGAAAAATTCAATCGTGAGTTGGTCAAGCTGGCTACAAATGTCCTCCATCTTGGAATGTTAGCGGGAGAGACTGGGGATGAGTGTCGTGTCCTGACGACACTCGCTCCAGTCTTTCGAAAAGTTATGCGGGCGATGCTTCCAGCTCACTCAGTTTGACTTATTATCCCACCAATCTGATCTTTATCCAAAGAAGACGACGCCCGTGTTTTTTATCTCCTTACAACCTTGGTTATCAGTACCGATTCCATTGATTATGACTCATTTCGTACCTTAGTGAATGGCTAATGGCCCAAAATGTTCCATTCTTGTAGAGAATGTGATGGAAACCGGAACATGCTTAGTGGCAATGAAGTCCAATCATGCAAAGTATTCACGTGGCGTGCTTCCACTATGCTAAACCGACCAGTCAGAGACCAGTGGGAATACCCGAGAAAAATGGAACGACATTTTCCGATCAAACCAGGCCAGCCAAGAGGAGTGGCTGTTACCATTTTTTATTCCTTTTCCGAATTCCGTATATAAGTGAAAATGAATAGAGCAATGAGCCGGTTTGTCAAAAATGGAACGGCAAATTTCGGTCGGACCGGCCCGACCGAAATAAGTAGACCACCTCCAGAGGTGATCCCGAATATTCCGGTCGGAAGGGTCCGAAACGGACCTTTCCATTTGACTTCCGACCGAACATGTCCTATGTAACTTACTAGTACAGTCAACAATGTTCTAAATCGGACAAACTTCCCACTTATGTCCGGACTGACCTGCTGAAATACCAATTACTTTTTAAAAATCTAAAGCACATTTTCAGAGCTGTCAAATCACCACAAAAAGAAAACCACGTTTCCACTCAGCCTCATATCAAAACCAGACGTTCTCCTGAAAACAGAATACACAAATAGCAATGAAAGCCGCTTTAGAATTAAAACATAGCTTTCACCCAATGGCAAAGTTTGTCAAACTTTTGACGTCTGTTGTTTTTAACCAAACCAGGGTCAGTTGAATTCAGCCAGGTTAGTAGTACAGTGTAGCTAGTAGTTTTGAAAAGATAATTACTTTGCGTTAGAGACATCGGTACTGTGCACAGTAGGGAGCGGTCTTGAACTCAGTCACCTCCACTGGTTGGTTACTCCTCAAACAGACATCCGTGAAACTCGAATAGTTCTAAACTAATTTAATCCGCGATAGTAAAATAACACTACAAAAGGGCTTCCACGCAATAAACTACGCTACAAAGCCACATAGATTTTTCAACCTTTCCTGCTTCTAGTTACGAGACTGACTTACTTGTATTGCAACGTGTATAGTATTTCAGGCTGGACGGCTTTTAGGTCCTTTATGGACCCTGCTCGAGTCGTACCTCTGATTGGTGAGAACCACAGAAGCTTGCCACGTAGTTCATTATGTCAACAAATTCGAATTCAGTCACACACACGGTCAGTCTGTTTCCGTTACGTTTTGGTGTCAATAACGTTTTTGGGGGGGACTCGGACTCTACAAGGTAAAGAAGCACTTTCTATGTTTTGAAATTAAGTATAAGTTACCAGTAGTTTTAACTGCCTGGTTCTAAGAGAAAGAGGGACCCTTTTTTTAGTAGAATGCAAGGGGGATTTATTAAGACATGACTTATGACCTATGTTCCCCAACGATGGTTCGACTGAACTATGTGGAAATCAAGTAAAACTGACTGTTTTATACAAAAGATTATTAAAAAAAAAAGGTAAATGTATAAGAGGCAGGAAACACAAACATCCAATTTTGCCCGGTCTTTATATTAGCCCTGAAAACACTGAAAAGTCAACCAACTTTAATTTAACCAAGTGCGGTGGTGACTTGTTTATTACCTGTTTTTAGTTTATTTTTGGCTCGTTTGTTTGTTAGTTTGTTTGCGTGCTTGTTTAATCGCAATAACTACGATACAAAACTTAGTTTTATGAGAAATGTTTAATGTTATTTATGGCAGATGTTTAATTTGATTTGTTGGTTACAGCCAATACTCCACAAAGTGACGTGGATATAATGGTGGTGCCAGGCCGGCTCAGTTTAATAGTTCAAGAATCTTAAAACTTCACAATATGTAAACAATTTTAATACTGGATTTATGTTAGTTTGTTAGTTAGTCAGTTTGTTTGTTTTTAGCGGTGTAACATCTAGACAATAGAGAAATAACAGTAAAGGTCAGTCAATGAACTTGTATTTTCACCCTGGCGTGAGAAACAAAGAACACAAATAGAGCGAAAAGTTCTACAGCTGGTGTCCCAGCATGCCACTGGAACCCCTGGTGAGGGATTTTAACGAAAAAAAGCCCCCTTTGTCAAATGCTACTGGGGGTCACACACGAACCAGACAGACCATATACATCAGTTTAGGGAAATAAATTGAATGGATTCTGAAAAAACAAAAGCTCAAAGCTGACGACTTTCTCTAAAAAGCAATATTTCCGTGGGCACAAAAGAACTACCAAGAGCTCATCATAAGGGTAGTTATAACATATAGCGAATGTGTAAATAGGATAGCCTGTCAGTGCTTGGACCCATGTTAGAAATGAGGTGCTGTCTCTAGTTTCTACTTCAAACTTGAGACTAAGTTTTAAGGGTCTTATCTGATTGTTTTAAACGCCATTTCTTGCAGGTCAATGAAGACAGCAATCATATTTCTTGTTCTAGTAGGTAAGATCTAAGTTCTCTTCTCATCTGATCAGCATAGATAACAATCTACATCCAAGAGATCCTCGGTTTTATGAGTAAATTATCCCCGGGGGCAACTCTCATATGAAAAGGTTGGGGATGCTCTCTCGTCTCGCTTAGGGTGTTCATAACGAAACGCCGCTATTTTTTAGCCCTTAAAGTATCTTTTAGGGTGCACTCAAGGAAATAAAAATAATAAAAAACGCTCTTATTTCCGTTTTTAGGCTCGATTTCCGTCCGTCTCTCGAGTACTGTTTACAAGCGCGAGCTCCTTTCCTGAACAGCGGCTGGTAATCAAGCCTATTCTGTTTTAAGTGGTATCTTTTAGGGGTCAAATTAAGCTCGAGCCACACCAAGATTGGTCTCCTTTAGGGGTTTCATTCAAATTCTCCGACGAGCATTCCCGACCTTTCCATATGGGATTCCCTCTGGGATAGCGCATCGAGAGTATCACGAATTTCTGAGCAACCGGTTTTCCTTCCATTTGAAGATAGAACGCACTACCGGTCTGATTTTTATCTCTATTCAAGCCTCTGTTGTTGGATCTGAGGGAAGACGGTCCAAAGCCTACATCAGCAGAGGAAAACGGCAAAATGCGTTCAATACAAATTTAAGTAGCGGCCAGCAGCAGCTGCAATATGCCTCCTCGCCCCACCTTGCTTCGTTTGTACCTGGATATTATCAAGGGACTGGCAAAACAAATCCTGATGCAAGCCCAGAACTGGCTCGCGAACGGAGCAGAAATGTCCAAGGATCGCGAGGGGACGTTAAAAATCCAGCCTCGATGGTCTTTAATGATAATGGGAGTGGAGCACGACGGCCTCAGAACAATGTGAATGCCATTTCGGGATCACCTCTGAAGAATGAAAAAAGTGGTTTTCAAAACCGCATCGTAGAAGGTACGATTACTGATTCGACTGATGTCCAGCAATCAGAATACAGGTAATATATAGCGCGGAATTGGAACGCGCGAGAGATATCAGGTAAACAAAAACTATCTTCAGTAACAGTTTTGCCAGTAAATATTTTTATAGCCATAAACTCAATGATGCTGTGGTTAAAGGAGTTACGTCACAGATTCGCACCTTGAAAAGTTTAGCCTAAACTTTTCAAGTTTGTCGTTTGTAATCTGCGTTAATCTTCTCCATCCTTAAGGTTTATTATTATCTCTGGTTTTTTTCTATCTTGGTAAATTACTATTTTCAGGTTCCTTTCGTTTAAAGGTAGTTTTGAACAAGACCAAAATAAACCAAAATGCCGTGACTGAGCTCCTTTAAGAAAATAAGCTTAAGGCAATGTATAAGAAAAGTTAATCAATTTTCTACAGAACCCAAAAATGTCAAAAGAATTCCTAAAATGGCGCGAAAAGGCGCGCGGAAAAACATGTTACCAGTGACTAGACGAACAACTGCGCCCGTGAGACTAAATTCGCCAATGGCTGCTGCCGCTGCAGCGGATGTACAGGGTGCTGTGGTGGAGAAAGGAATTGAAGTCATGGGGCAAATGGTCGACAAACAACTGCAGATCATTGACGAGGCACAAGAAAAGGCGGAAAATTTCCTGAAAAAAGAGGTAAAATTAAACTAACACGACTTTTATAGGGACGTTCGCGCTAATTGTTTCTGCGCATCCTTACTGCGCGCGCAAATAGACCAATTTCGATACATTAAAATTCAGCCTAAAACGATAGACCTCAGCACGAGACTCCGGGCAATAAACACAGAGTTTGTGGGGTTTATTCACGGGAGCCTCGTGTTGAGGTCTAATGTTTTAGGCTGAATTTTGATATATCGAAATTGGTCTGTTCACACGCCACGTCATGCCTTAAGCGCGCTCTAAGTAATAAAATGAACAATGATAGGGCAGATGGCCATTGCTATAGCTTTAATTGCCTGGATTTAACGACGGTGACCCCTATTTTTCTTTTGATGGATCATTTTCTCTACCCGCCGATTTTCTACGTTTAACGAAAAAATGAAGAAAATCTCTCATTAGAAGTTTGAATTTTTCGCAAAATGCACCATCGAATTCTTTTTAGCTCTTCGTTTATCTGTGCGGGGGTTTCGAATGCCTCTTGTAGGATTAAGTTTTGTGAAAACGTTGGCAACATTTGGAATTGTTCACGCAACGGATTCACTTATACAAAATATAACTGGGATAGTTTGTCTCCGTTGATTCATCTTTGATATTTTAAGCTAAGAACCCTGGAGACCTTGCTGATTTACGCGTACAAATTTTTCAAAACCAGACTAGTTTTCCACACGCTTTATCTCTGAAACGAAGTCCGTGACCCTCCATTTTTTATAAATTTCTAAAACAAGTAATTCATTATCTGTCCGCAGTAGAAGTTTGAAGAAAATCTATCGAGCTGAACATTTTCGCACGAACGTCCTTAAGTGTCGATAACGGTTTTTTATTTTGTTTTGTTTTTTTGGTCGGTTTCCCTAACTTCTTAACCCATATGACGCGTTTTTTTTCACTGAGATCTGAGATTTGCAAAACTTATTTGCGAAAGAGAAATGGGCCGTAAATTGAACTGACAGCACCTCATCAATTAGACAGCCAACAACTTTGACTGAAATCTAAAATGTTAAGACCTTCTGTTGGTTTTCCACACTTCTTAGCTCAGAAAAAGAGCAAAAAAATAAACGCGCAGCGATTTGCTAATTGTTATGAGACTAGCGTGCTGTTCAATTAGCCAACCTTTGGGCTGGAAGCCAATACAGAAAACTCCACTGTCAAAATTCGACAACAGCCCAAACGTCAAAAGTTGATTCCAACAGCAACACAACAACGCATTTCCAGGGAAACACGAGAAAACTGCGGACTAAAATGAAACAATTGAAACACGCTTCCTGTAATTCTACCTCTCCTTTTTAACTCCGGTCAGGAAATTTTATTTTCTAACTTACTGCTCTACATACTTACTGCTACGAGGTGATTATAATGTTATGTTTTCATGAGACGAACCTAATCAATGTCGATCGGAGTGACATGAAAGAATAACATTGGTACCCTGAGGTATACGTTGATTCGTTAAAAGTGATATTAAAGATAAGTTAACAGCGCAAAAACAGCACACGATGCTCACTGGGCCAAAGCGATGCTATATTTATTTTTGTTTCGCAGATAAAGCTGGATATTGTTCCAGACAAGGGCTGGCAGTCAGAAGACATGTTTGTTCCTCCTGGTTATCACCTGGATTCAAAAATAACCGATGACGCGGGCTCTCCAAAAGAAGCTGAGCAGGCAGCTTTCACTTACCCAGCAGGCTTAGGGAACGTGATGATGAACGGATGCTATGGGACTGGGTACAAGGAAGGCGATCCTTGTTACGTGGCTAAATGGACTCTTGACGCTTGTTTGGTGAGTAAGTAGGCTGACCGAACAGTTAAAGCCGAGAGAAAATGACAGGAGCTTTATAACCTTTACATCGAACCCCACAGCAATAAAGTAAGGTAAAAGTAAAGTCTGCGCACGAACCACTTGATCTATCAGGCCGGCGCTTATCTCCAGTTTCAGTAGCATGAAGCGACTAAGAGTATTCTACTATTCTTCTTTTCTAGTCTATCGCAGAGTTACTCCCCAGCATTTAATTCACCGGTACCCATTTATAGACCTGGGTGGAGAGAGGCGCCGTAAGAGTAAAGTGTCTTACCCAAGAACACAGCACAATGACCCCGGCCAGGGCTTAAACCCGGAGCCGGACTTGGAGCACTAACCACGAGGCAACCGTGCCTCTCATATAGCAATGAAGTGATGACATTTTATACGAAGTACAACATAACGAGATAGCTACACGGCCAGATCAATTAATATCGTTTTTTAATCACCCACAGAACATGATTGATGGCGCGGCATTCATGGGTGTGGGTTTTGATGGGCGTGGTGAGTACAGTCCTGAATCAAGAAAAATGAGCATCGTGCAAAGAAGCTGCGCTGGAAAAGCAACGTAAGTAGTCTTAACATCGTTTACACGTATTGAAATTTCAAGTAACATAAACAAATAATTTCTCCTCGGTCTGCCAATTCTACCCACAGTTTGTTCATTGACCAGCTTATATCGAGTGTTTGACAACCAGAATACCAGTTCATTTGAATGGCAACAGTAATGTTTTTATTTTAGCAGTGAATTAATATGATTTCATTGCTTGATTACTGATTTGAAAGTCGCCGAAATTCAAGAGTGGTTTACCTTGCACCTATTACTAAGAACTGTTAACGTCAAAATTTAATTGTAGAAGTAGATACGCAACGTGAGTAGTTAGCATTCGACTTGTATTTACCTAATAGGCACGGCTTTAATCAGCGTTGACTCCGCGTCATTTTCTTTAATAAACAACTTAAGAAGTGCATCTGACTACATCCCTGTAAGTATTAACTCCAAACCTTTTCTCCATTTATTTTTTAATCTGCCTGCACGTTTTCATGGAATCCGTGCGAGAGACTCAATGTTTTGATTTCCTAGGTACGATGATTATGATGTCCCGGATACAATGAATGTACATGGTATTTATGACACTAAAGCCACCATGCTGACGTTTGAGAGTCGCTCTGAGTTCCAGTCCCACTTGCAAGAGGAGGCCGGGGTATCAGGCTCATTCTTCGGCTTCTACGCAGGCGTGAAGGCCGCCTGGGGCGAATCGTCGTCAGGTTCAAGTCAACAATACATGGCTCAGTTAAGCGTCGATATAAACAGGTAAAAACAGGCTCCGGTTCCGTCGAACTAATATTGCTGGATATTGCAGACTATTATTTATCCCATTACAACAATAGGTCACTTTTGACGTGACCTTTGCTTCTGATGTGAAGTATATATGAAATAATTCATATTTGGACTGCGGTTGTAGATGAAAGTGAAGAATGATCATCGCAGTAAATTTTCCAATTTAAGCAATTGGAAAGAAGAAGCCTGAAAAAATCAGGGCTTCAACGGGATTCGAACCCTTGACCTCCGCGATACCGGTACGATGCTCTACCACCACACATTGGGAGCGAGGTCAATTAATTGAGTTCATATCTTCCCGTGAGGAGTGACATGATGATTGCTTAAATTGGAAAATTTACTGCGATGATCATTCTTCACTTTCATCTACAACCGCAGTTCAAATATGAATTATATCATATATACTTCACATCATGTCACTCCTCACGGGAAGATATGAACTCAATTAATTGACCTCGCTCCCAATGTGTGGCTTCATAGCTTAGTTGGTAGAGCATAGCACCGGTATCGCGGAGGTCACGGGTTCGAATCCCGTTGAAGTCCTGATTTTTTCAGTCTTCTTTTTTCCAATTGCTTAAATTGGAAAATTTACTGCGATGATCATTCTTCACTTTCACTTTTGCTTCCGTTTCAAAACAAGTCTTCGTATCACCTGCACGTTCATTTTGTGTCGCTTGGCGACACAAAAAAAGTCAGCAAATACCTCAGTAATTTAGGAATACCCTGTTTTGTAAGATAGCATATATACTAACGGCATAAAACAAATCGAATGGGTGAGAAGAAAAGGAGACAACTTTGACTTGAGGCTGCCGCATGCGCTTCTTTAAATCATAACGCGAAGCGAGAGGGTTAAATTAAGAAGAGGAAGGGTATGTTTTGATGAGAATTTTACAGTAATCTAGGTTTGATTCCTTTTCTTTAAAAGCATTTTTACTTCTAACTCACCTCTGAACGACAAAAATAAAAATGAGGATAGATGTTGTCCAAAAGACAACATGTTCTTTTTCAATCTTAGGAACAGCTCTAGCCAACTCATAAGCTAAGTGTACAAGGAATAAATTCATTTCAGATATGAAGTCTTTTTGGACGAAGTCAAACCTCAAGACTTAAGTTTATCATTTCTGAGGGAATACATGGGTCTACCTTCATCTTACTTCGCCGCTGGAGCACCACTTAAATACCGTAAGTAATCAGAAGAACTAGGGCAGGCCTGCTTTATTCTTTTCAAATGTTATTCTGTTTCAACTTCATTTATTTAATCGCTAACTCATACTAGCAGCCTAGGCAGGGGCTGAGGAGCGATACTGAAAGTTGCTTCATATTATGGTAACCGAGATAAGCGGCTGCTGCGCATGCGTCGGAGACTTTGATGCGTCACAAGAGTACGAGCGATAGTCAGCTAGGCTATAGCTTGTTACTTTTTGCTCTCAGACAATTTGAGTTTGTACACGAATCTTTCAAGAATCCTAGTTTAATTCAGTAGAAGCTGAGTATAAAAAAACTATTTGTTATAGGTTATGATTTCTATTAAACTTGCAGAGGAGTTTATTCAGCGGTGGGGCACGCATTATATCAAGTCGTCCAAGTTTGGCGGTCAACTTCAAATTCGAAAGTTCATGGACGCAACTGATGTCTCCAACAAGAAAGAATTTGCCGTAGAAATGGAGATGGAGTACAAAACATTATTTTCAAGTGCGGGAGCCAAGTCAAGCACCTCAGGCGGAGAATATGCGAGGAATCAGTCCAAAACCACTTCAACAACCATTATAGCTCTGGGTGGAAGCCATGAAATAGCTTCCATCCTGTCCGACGCGTACTCACCCACATTTAAAAGTGAATTCAAAGACTGGCTTGTTTCTATTCCCAAGTATCCCAAGCCGTTTCTCTTCCAGGTCAGTCCCATTACAAACCTGGTAAATTTCCGAATGCGGGATTTGTTTCCCGACGAAAAAGTCGATTGGGGCTGTGAGGGACACGCAGCAAGCTTGAAAACTGAGAAGAACGCGAACGGGGATACCGTCACCTTCTTCGAAAGTGTTGGACCAAATGGAACTATGGTGAAACACTACTGCATGTTCCAGAGTCGAAAGGGATTAGAGGAGGCCATCAAGAGAAGAAGGATCAGTTTGAAGAGAGCTATCGAGGTTTATATGGAAGAGGTATCTTAATATATTGAGCGTTCGCAGTCACTCTTTAACAAATTAATTCAACCTGCATGAGGAAGTGCGCTAAACCAGGTCCTGCTGTTGAACCTCCCGCCAGAACGACTCAGTTCACTGAGAGTTCACTCAAAAAGTTTCCACTGAATAATATTTCCCTATTCAACCTTTTTGAGGGACCATTTTAAAAAGGGGATTTTACTGTAGAGAGAGGGGTGGGAAAGAGGTATGGGCATACTAAGAAAAAGTGTTTCTAAAAGAGGAACTTCCTGTTTTATAATAGAACAGATTCTATACATCTTTCTTTGAGGAGTGTGACCGTTAGAAAGTTGTTAAAGATTCACTCGACGGTTCAGTTTCAGCCTTTAATTTTCATACAGCCCGGCATTTACAACAACGCAAACACAAGCGAGGATTTTCCTCTAGCAGAAGCACAAGGTCTCGTATAGTCCATGACGGGGTCTCGCATATAGTCCATAAGGCTTAGCGCACTTACATGCGTCACGTCTAGTCACGCTTACGAATATGCCACGCTTTCAAGTTCTAACAGCGACAGTATGTTTTCTCATTACAGGGCCCAACATCCATTTCAGATTTTAACCTCCCAGCGTGCTCGTCCCCTCCAGCTGAAGCCCCGGCTCAAGCAGACCTACAGAAAAGGACGACTACAAAATTTGCACCAGCATGGCAGAAAATAACAAGCGGTCAGAAAGAGGTTCGAGTCATCTTTGATATGAAAAGAGACCTGGCCGGTATAGAGGACTACACTATTCCCCGAAACATGAGCCGCCTTGTGAAGTACACCAACGGAAAATGGCTGATAGGGGAAGAAGACGGTTCGTTCCACTTGTACAATGCCTTCAACAACGGAGGCACCGGTGATGCTAGGAAACGCAAGATGTCCATTTTTGGTCTGGTTCTATCGTACAACGAGAAATCTGGAGGATTAGAAATGTTACCCGCCGATTTCGAAGCTTCCAAACAGTTCTTTCCCAATCTCCACGAATTTCTTGCCGGACGTACTCTGGCCAGGGTTGCCATAGAAACCAAGTCTGTTACCAAAGTGGCAAGTAAACGAGAAGCTGCGGCAAGTGTCCCTTGCAATGTCAAATGGTCAAACGCACTTCGTTTCGATCCGACGGATTCTAACGGAAAATGCCTTCATTTCACAGCCGCTAGCGAGGGAAAGATTTTCGTGGTATTCTCGACTTTACCTAAGGATAAATCGTCATGGTATTACACTGAGATAACTCCTGATAGAGTGGCCATTTATAAGGTAACAGATCATCGGCTCCTCTTATTGAATTCTGGCGCAGGAAGGGTTCCTTCTCTCTTTGTTACCAACTTCCACTCCAAATGCAGAGAATTCGAGGAGCTGATGCATACTCCTTCATAGTTTTAGACGACATTTATTCAACGCCCTCTCCCCCACTCCCCGCGCCTCCTCCACTACCTCGTTAAAATTTAAACTTCCACGATATGAGAAATGTGCCGACAGTTGGGGGCTGGTAGCTATGATTTGTTAGGGTCACTGAGACGAAAAGAAATACATACTTTAAGTCGTTGTTTGCCAACGGCGAGAGCTCATGACTACCTTATTATTTTTAACTTTCACAATCCATGGAATCAGACACTTTTTGAAAATTGAACTTGAAAAAGTTTGGACACGAAAAACTAATACTGATGATCATTTGAACGAACGGTCGGTGGTAACTCTCCCCGCTCCTTCTCCACAGGGTAACCAAGTGAAAACATCAACCACCAACAAGAACGCGCGGGGTCTGGGTGACCCAAGCCTGCTGCAGTCTTACTTTGTCTGTGTCACCGAGTCTGAATCAACCACTCTCATGGAATATGGAAAAACACTGGGAACTGCAGAGAGTGGTGATATTTACTTAAACATGCTAGACATCACTGATCGCTTGAACGTGCGATTCTACGCGTTCGGGAACGGAGATAAGGACCTCGATGTGATAGACGCCCACATCGTGCCACGTGACTTAACCGAGGCTGAGTGCAAAGGGGATACATATATGGATCTGGAATCGAGGCTGTGCACACAAAACTGCCACGAGGACTGCGATCCACTTTATGGTAAGGAGACGGTTAACAAATACAGAATCAACTTATCGGGTGTCTATAAGCATGAAAATAAACTAAAATGTAAAACGCAATCTTCTATGAGGAATTTATTGTTCTCTTAATGCTTCATGCGTGAAGTAACGTCATGTTTCTTAGTTACCTAGCAACTTCAGGAAAATGCGGGTCTTAATATCGTAAGGCCGATTTACCCTAAAATGGTACTCATTACCCAGTTAAGATTAAGACTCTGGATAAGACTCATACCTAGAGGTTTTTGGTTAATGCGTTATCCACAGCCATAAACTTCACTAGGTCAGCTCAATTTTTGCGGAACTCAGTTAAGATATCTACAACTGGCCGACATATTACAGCGTAAAACTACTAATTGTGTGTTATATTTTGTCCCTTTAATTTAAGGATGCAACACGAAATCATCTGGGAACCCACTGCCCACAGAATGTAACGTGTGCCGAATTGCCGAGGACCTGGCCACGGGAAAATGTCTGCCAGACTGTAAAGAACCCAACTACTTATCGCCCAATAAGATTTGCATTGACAAGAGTGGTAAATACTTTTGATATTTTCGGATAGACGATAGAGTTTTTAGAAATTGTGTCTAGGGGCTTGCGAGCACCCTCTTTTGTCGCGAAAGAAACGTTTGTTATCTAAGCAATTGCTTGTGAGAAGCAAATGGAAATATGCTTGTGATCAAGAGCGCACAAAGGTACATAAACTTTCGGGCTCGCCTGCACCTGAGTTGACTTCAGTACGTTCTGGTCTCGATCAAATATGAACGTAAGTCGGTGCAAGTTTGTTCTCCGTTTGGAAACCAAACTCCAGTCAACACAAGTAGATCGCACGTTATCCATAGCGTTAAAAGGTTGCTTTTTCAACTTGAGTGCGCTTGAGATGAAGCTTGGCAATCCTTTTGGCCATCCGAACAAGTTTTTATACAAGTCTAGCTTGCAACTTCTTACTAAATCTATCATACATATGGGTCTGTCCTAAGTCTAACAGTTCATTGTTTATATCATTTTCAAAGGCACTTTTGACCTGGAGCTAGGGACACACGTTCTTTCTGAAAGGCTTTCAGTGCGCCAGATCCCCCATCTACCATCCCTAACCATGTGCACGTGGCTTCGCTTCTTGGATTTTAAAACTGATTGGGCTTGGAGAATGATGGACTACGAAGTGAGAGGGACACGTTCGCAGAGTCTTCAGCTGCTTTGGGTGAAGGGTGGTGAAAATCGACTGGAACTACTTATTGTCCAAGGATATTGGACTGGAGAGAGTTGGGCTTCACTCGACAGGTAGGAAGCAGTGACTACTAAGAGAGTGACGCTCACTGCATACCCTCCCTCAGTCGTGGTTTGGTCCTAACACACAGAACCACTGCGATGCATTTTAGAAATGAGGAAGTTGTTTGAATCCTTTTCAGGGAAAACAACACGGGTTCCATGATCATTGGATGAAAACCAATGGTCTCTGCACTGTATATATTGTCTTAAATTCTTTCAAAATGAAGTTAAAGACATCACAAATAGTGATAAGTTAATAAAGATGGTGAATTTTAAGCTCGGTAATGAAATGTGAAGGTGAATTAATCAACATGACACGAGCGTGGGACAAAGAAAAATTCTGAGTCCCCGACAGGAATCGAACCCATGACCTCCCGAACACCGGGCGGGCGCTCTATCAAGGTCATTTAACTGAGTTCATATATGACTATCATATATGAACTCAGTTAAATGACCTTGCTCTCCATGAGTTCTCGTAGCTCAGTGGATAGAGCGCCCGCCCGGTGTTCGGGAGGTCATGGGTCCGATTCATGTCGGGGACTCAGAATTTTTCTTTGTCCCACGCTCGTGTCATGTTGATTAATTCACCTTCACATCACAAATAGTGTTTGACCCAGATGACACTGGAACGTTTAAACTAATCTGTTGCAGATGCAGCAAAATTAACAATCTAACTAAATGCTGCTGTTGATGTACTCTTGACTTGTTTTACCGTGTGTGTGCATGTAAGTGCATGTGTGTTTTTCCCAATGTAATACGTGGAATTTATAAGTAAGTGTTGTACTAGTTTTATCAATATTTGTTATTATTTTTTCGCTTTTTTCTTTGCAAGTGCAATTTATTCACTTATATTTTTGGGGGGTGATTAATATCAGATTTTTATGGTATGATAACCACGGAATGCGTTGTATTGTACATTCACAGGATTTCCACAGACCTTTTTGATGACAGGAAATGGCACCATCTGTGCATCACATTTTCAGGAGAGAGTGGAGTCGTTACGCAATATGTTGATGGCGTCAGAAAGAAATCGGAGACCGGTGTCGCGCACGCATTGGATGGCGGAGGGACCCTGAGTATCGGTGAAACATACGCTGCACAGACGTATCAGATCACTGGCTTCAATCTTTGGGATAAAATTCTTCCTGAAGTGGAAATAAAGGATTTAGCAACTTCCTGTCTGAAGGGAATTGGGAATGTCAAGCATTGGCTGGAATTTTCTGACAAGGCAAAAGCCATCAGCGCTTTAAAAGTAAATGCTCCCTCGGTGTGTCTCCCCCCGGCACGACAGGGTGCTGAAGAAGAGACACCAGAGTCCAGTAAATAAAGTGGATGATCTGTACCTGCTGATGACGAATTGAGGTCAATGTAACGAATGCTAAGCTGTGAAACGTCGAAAATAAAAGAGTCGGACTGTTTAGTGTTCAGTTCAATCTTTGACTCCATCATTTCACTCACTGTTGTACCACCACCCTCTTACCCATAAATTACTCGATCAGTCGTATTTCGTCTGTTTATAGTACTTGGTGCAATAACATTAGGACTACTACTGGGCAGTTTATAAATTGATTTATTGTTCGTAAATTCATTATATCCTGAAACACTCATTCTCGTCCCAGGACCCTCTTCCTTTTACGTCACAAAAAGTGTGCATGGCTCCGGGTCGAGAAGCTGGCGAGTAGCATGAGCTTAGCCTTTTGCATCTTTGTGGTCAGCTGAGCTGCATGTTAAATCAACGATGAAACTCCTGATCGCGAACATGACTTAGAAGGAATTTTTTCCACTGCTAGTGCCTTTCTTCCACGGAGGTGGGTTGGGGAGAGTGCGATATTCGGGCTCGTCAACCGCATCCATACCGACAGGCCCTACGGGATGGGTACCATTATTCCATGGGGACGAGTAGTTAAACTGAGGCTCTTCCGCGGGCTCGTCAGTACTGGGCTGGGAAGGGCTGGTACAGACAGAAGGACTCACCACTTGTAACGTTCTTTTTGCTCTGGCTGCGTCTTTGAAGTCCAGCCAGCTCTTGACGTTTCCAATGCCTCTAAGACATGACTTAGACATGTCTTTGATGTTTTCAGGGGCGAGAACCTGATCCCAAAGGTTAAAGCTAGAAAGATCGTAAGGGAAAGAGGTGGAGTCTCCCATCTTAAGAGTTCCTCCGCCCTCATACTCCCAGACCAGGCCAGTTCCAGCTTGTTTCTTGACTCCATCGAGGTATTGCATGACCACACCGCTTTCTCCATTCCACGTGGCACAGATATGGTGCCATTTCTTGTCCAGAAGTTGCTCAAACGACATCCTATTCGATAAAAATGAAGGTAGTTAGAGAACATAATAATGATCTGGCGTTCAGCCTGTTTTAAGAAAGCTTAGTTTTGGGCAGATTCGTTAATCAATCCTGGCATAACTATTTTATACCATGCCATAGAAAATACGGTGGTTATACTGTGAATGCAAGTGAATAATATATGAAAGATCATATATTTGAACTGCGGATGTGACATACGCGCAGGGCACGATGGGAAGGCTGGGTGTAATACAGTTGAGTATATAATGGTTTTGCTGTATTCTAATTACCTGTATTTTCTATGGCATGTTAACAAAACTATTCATTAAGGGTACAGCAAAACAAATGGCCGACTTCCCTCTTAAAAAGATAGATTTAAAAATGCAAAGGATTTCTTAAAGAGAAGTCGTCGTTAAGTCTTCGCACCTGTCTCGCGCTTTGTACTTGCCCTGAGAGTACGAGGGCTGCGCACTTTGCCCCGCTGAACCATTTATTCTCCTCCTGTCTAATGAAAATTTTATTGTTTAAACCTGCGTTAAATCTTAAAACTTTAGTCTCAAAAAGTACCTTGGTAAGTATTTATTATTTCTTCTCCATGTTTTAAAAGCTACTTGCATCCCAGGCTCCGTCCGGTCTCGGTTTGGATACCAGTTTAGTGCAAACTCCTGGTACCGCCTGCCACTCACATAATAATTAATCATGGGAAAGTAACTCTTGTTATCTATGACGATTGCCGCAGGGAAACGAAGCCAAAAGCACATAGTGATGGAGGCCAGCTTAGGGATTTGACGTATTGATATTCCGTAGGGTGAATTTCCCACTTGCATATCAAAAGTAGCTGAAAAAGAAAAAAACCTTTTACAGTCATTCTAATCTGCTTAACATGAGTAGACATGCAGGCGCTTCCTTTAGTGTGGTCAATCAAATGCCCCTACCCCTGGGATATTGCGCTCAATCTATCATTCGCTCCATCGAGCGGGGAAGGAATTAAAAGTACAAAGTGATAAAGCCCTTTAATCGAGTCAAATGTCTAAATTACTCTAGATTTTTGTAGCGGCTCAAATAATCCAGTTTCGCACTTCCCTTGAGATTTTGGTGAAACGATTATTCTCTGTTCCGTCAGCAAAGTAACCCCTGAGGCAAAATCAATAAGCCGACGCATCGAGCGTCAGCATGATCTCTTTAACAAAGCTGATCAATTGAAATAACTTTCAAAAATTGAAATTAACATCATAAATAGGAACTAGAAGTAAGAATACAGGTGGCCTTCGAGCATTTCTTAAACTGCTGGTGGGGGAATATGTTACCAGATAATGTTATCTGGAAAAAAGCCAGAAAATGGCCTCCAGCAAACGCTGAAAAATGTGAGGATCTCTTAAAGGAAAGGAAATCATTCTTAGAGTACATGGGCTAGCGTTTCCTATTCAGTTCAGTTCTTTTCTTGGGGGGATGAAGGCTTGAGAAAGTGAACAAGATTAAAGTTTTGCGGAAGAAAAAACTTACCACTCTTATCGACACAAAAGTTGTCAGGTGTTAGGTAGTTAGGTTCTTTACATTCCGGAAGACAATTCCCTGATGCAGCGTCCTTGGCAACACGGCACACGTTACACTCATTTGGCTGCGGGTTCCCAGATGACTGTGTGGTACAACCTATAAACAGTGGTTCGCAAATCAATTTTCACACGCTTTGATTGGCGAAGATGCATTTTATACGTGATGTTAATAGATCTAAAGCATTCTTCCTCTGCAGGATATTAATAAAGAACAACAATGGGCAATACTGCTGCAAAATTGGTACCACTCAAAGAAAAATTAAGACGTTCTTTCTCGTTTCGGAGTAGTTTACCAGTACAAGGTCCTTGAACTATAGCGTAATATTTAACTCCATTTAGTTTAGGCTCAGTGAGTTCAGTCGGGGGACGAGCACAGGCTCCTTTCTCGAACAGCGGCTGGTAATCGAGCCTATATTTAGTTTCAATCTTGAGATATTATTTCGTGAAAATGTTGGCGGTTTTCTCTCTTGGTTGCATTGCTATTAACTGTAAGAAGAACTCAAATGTCGATTTGCTCACCAAAGAGTGGATCACAATCCTCATGACAATTCTGCGTGCACAGCCTAGATTCCAGATCCTTGTGTGTATCTCCCTTGCACTCAGCCTCAGTCATCTCACGTGGTACTATATGCGCATCAATAACATACGCCCTTTCTTTGCTGTTTGCAAAAGCATACAACCGTACATTCAGACGGTGAGTGGTGTCCAGCATGTTAAGGTAGACATCCCCACTTTCTGTGGTTCCCATGGTTTTGCCGTATTCTATCAGAGTTGTTGACGTGGACTCAGTGACACACACAAAGTAAGCCTGCAGTAGAGATGGATCGCCCAGGCCCAGTGCGTTTGGGTCAGCGGTTGAAGTCTTTAATTGCTCTCCCTTTAACGACCGATGAGAGACAACAAAAATAACAGAACGGTAGAGAAGTGTAAACTTAGGATGGAAAGGTGTCCAATGAGTTAATCTCCGTGCTGTTGCACTGCATTACGTTTATACAATGACATTAGTTCAAGAAGACCTGATAGCTAGGGTACTAAGGTTAATCTATAATTTATTAGGCTCAGCTCGCCTTCGCCACTCTCGAGTATCGTCCTCGTAACCTACAACTTGACCCCAGGGCGATTCACGTATTGCCCCCGACAACTGGTTGTTGGGGCAATACGTAGATCGTCGCGTCCTGGAAATGAAATTGTAAACTCTTGTTGTGAAGCCATTGTGGTTTGATTGAAAATATAATAGAAATGAGAATGTACGGTTTCCAGCATACGAAATGTCAAGCTTCTCAACTGGCTGTGTTACATTTCTAATGAAACTGCGATCTGTTAACGAATAAGAAAAACAAGACAGTGCACCCACAGAAAGAAGAATTTTTTTTTTCAGGAATTCTTTCTTTCATATAAACAAGAGTTACGGAAACATTCGTGAAACCCGCGTCGTGAGAACTCCAAAACAGCCGTAACAAGCAATACCCGCCCATGGCTCGTCAGTGAGTCCACAAATCTTGTTGTCCTAAATTTTCTCATGAAAATGTTTTTCTTCAACACTAGGTAACTCCCTTGATTAATTTATAAAAGAAAAATGGCTGAGTAAAACCGCACATGTTACCTTGTAAATAGCAACTCTCTGGGGTGTAATTTCGACGTAATACCAAGTATTCTTGTCCTTAGGCAAAGCCGAGAACACGACAAACAGACTTCCTTCAGTAGCGGCAGTGAAGTGAAGACATTTGCCTCCTCCGTCAGTGGGATCAAAACGAAGCGAGTTGGACCACTGCACGTGACAAGGAGGGTTCGCCAATGTCTCCCTCTTGTCTGCTGTCATAGAAACCACTGTATTATCTTCCACGACACTAGCCAAACGCTGCCAAACAAAAGTATCATGAAGGTCTGGGAAGAACTTTTTGGATGCTTCGAAGTCAGCTGGTAGAAGCTCTAATCCTCCAGTCTTCTGGTTGTAAGACAGAACCAAACCTAGAATGGATATCTTGTGCTTTCTAGGATCACCGCTGTTGCCATTCATAAAACCGTTGTAGAAGTGGAAAGAGCCGTCTTCTTCAGCCGTCAGCCACTTTCCCTCCGAGAATTTCACCAGGCGACTCATGTTGCGAGGAATGCGATAGTCATCATTTCCAGTGAGGTCCTTCTTCAAATCGAAAATAACACGAAGGTGTTTTTTTCCTGCGGCGATAGTCTGCCAGTTGGGTGTCGCATTCATCGACCTTTTAAGAATGGCACTTTGAAGCAAGTCTCCTGTTGGTGGTGCTGGGGTAGGTCGGCACGCAGGCAGATTAAAATCGGAGATAGAGGTTGGGCCCTTGAGAAACAAGTACGCAGGTAAGCGTTATTCTAGATCAGAACTCTCTATTACCTGTCAAATAGTTATACAAGGTCTTGTTTAATTTCGACATCTGAATCATCGCTCTGCAATTTTCATGGGAAAATTTTGTTTATAAGATGAATTAGTTCACTGTAACATAGTCATCATCAAATACCTCCTCCTCTCGCCTATACAATGTTACGATCCTCAAATATGCTGTTGTTATGTTGTTTGCAAAGGTGGAACACTACAAGTGAAATTATCAACAGTAAAATTGCCAACTGAAGATCAGGTAAAGGCTTCCTTCACCGGCTGTTCGTATAGTTTGTCTTTGTAGGATACCTGAACCTACCTCTTCCAAGTAAACCTCAATGGCCCTCTTCAAACTGATCCTTCTTCTCTTCAGTGCTTCTTCCAGTCCCTTTCGACTATCAAACGCGCAGTAATGCTTCACCGTGCCATTAGCACCAGCGGTCTGGAAGAAAGACACTTCTTCTCCATTCGCGTTAGTCTCAGTCGTCAGACTAGCGGCGTTACCTTCACAGCCCCAATTGACTGCTTCTTCCGGAAACAAGTCGTGCATACGGAAATTCAACAGGTCAGTAACCATGCCAACTTGGAAATGGAACGGTTTAGGATACTGAGGGATGGACATCAGCCAGTCCTTAAACTCATTTTTGAAAGTCGGTGAGTACGCGTCTGACAAGATAGTAGCGATCTTTTGGCTTCCTCCCAAGGCAATAACTGTGGTGGAAGACGTTTTCTTTTGACTTCTCGAGGACGCTCCGCCTGAGCTGCTCTTTTTAGCGCCAGCGCTGGCAAACAAACTTTTATACTCCACCTCCATTTCTTTTGAGAATTCGTTTTTGCTCGACACGTCCGCGGCAGCCATAAATTTACGAATCTGCAATTGGCCGCCGAATTTGGAAGACTTGATGTAATGTGTCCCCCATCGCTGAATAAAATCCTCTGCAAGTTTTAGGATAAATGCTTCTGTCATTTCAGTTAGCGATGAATTATTTTGGTTATATAATTCTACTGACAAGATAAAGTGAAGCTAATAGAGATGTTATAGTCGCTTAGGCTAATATCCAAACCAACAAACAACCAAGCAAACGGGCAAAGGAACAAATAAATAAATACAGTGGAACTCCGCCTTACCGCCACCCCGTTAATACTGCACGGCCAATTAATTCTGGCCCGAACAAAAGTTCGTTCAGTCATTTTCTTGTTTAAAGAACCCCTTTAATACGGCTACTTCGTTAATACGCCCAGATGTGTGCTAATACGCCCAGTGGCCTATCGGAGACCGGATTGACAGGGTTCCACTGCACATGAACAAAGTGCCACGCCCCAACCTCCCAATGTCCCGATCAATCGCCATCTTGATTACGAAACTGACCCTAAGCATATAACTTACGATATTTCAGCGGCGCTCCAGCAGCAAAGTATGATATTGGTAAATCCATGAATTCCCTTAAAAATGATAAACTTAACGACTCGGGTTTGACTTCATCCAAGAAGATTTCGTATCTGTAAGGAAAGTTGTAACTATATCAGTCGATACAAAGGTTTAGTTGAACGCTTTACATTAATTAAAGACCACGAAACTTGTTTATGAGTTGAGCATGGGACAAAGTATAATAAGGCAGCGTCTACACTACGCAGAAGGAGTTTGAAAACGGAGCACTATTTTTTTCCTGGGTAACGCCTTCCGTCCAAAATAATTCGTCACGAAAACGGAGTTTTTCGAAAACGCTTTTCAAACCGGAGGAATTTGAAAACGCCGGCTTTACGTTTTCGTGTGGACGGAAAACACTTTGAAAAAGGAGCTTTTCGAAAACGATGACGTCACGATAATCATGTGATTTCTTTGCCCGAGGTTTCCTCAAACACAAATCCAAAATGACCGGTGATTGTTGCGTTTTTAAATATCTCCGGTGTAGTGTGGACGGAAAACATTTGATGCGTTTTCGGAGTTAAACCTCCGTTTTCAAATTCCTCCGGCATAGTGTGGACAGGCCTAAATCTGCGTGCCAAACGGGACTCGAACTAAGGAGAAGTTCCATACGCCAAGTGGACGTGAAGCACTCATCACTGTATTACACTCAATTAACTTATAATACTCCATGCTTTGGAGGTCATTGTAAGGAAGGAAAAACCTGTTGATATCAACGCTTAGCAAGGCCATGTATTGTTGACTGGCGGCAGAAGTTGAACTTCCCCACGCTCCTTTCACGCCTCCATAGAAGCCAAAAAAGGAACCTGACACTCCAGCCTGCTCCTGTAGATAGCTTTGAAACTCTGAGCGGCTCTCAAACGTCAGCATTGTGGCTTTGGTGTCATAAATACCATGCACATTCATAGTGTCCGGCACGTCAAAGTCATCGTACCTGGAAAGAATTTGATTTGTTGAGCACAGTTACTCGGTAAGGCCTTTTCTCAGTAAGTAAATGGTCCTGATGTGCAAGCGAGCAATGGGAGATACTCAGCGTGTTATGAACTTATTTCAAGGTTAAACAATGCAGTACAGCTGACGTTAAGTGTCAGTAAATCGTCAATAAACAGATCTGAACACCCATCTGGGACAACAGAGGAGAACACCAACGAAGCTATTGCTGGTTTTCAGTGTCACGCAATTCAAAATAGATCAAAATAAAAATCAAAACCGGTCAATAGATAAAGTCCAGAATCTGGAAAACGAAAGAACGTAAATATGCAAAGACTCTCGCCAAAATTCTGGTCACAGCAATTTTTCTTATGCGAGATATGCGGAGAAATTTTTTACCCAAATTTATAGAGATTTGTATGGAGACGCCATGCTGGTGCCCATCCATATGGGCACCAACATGGCGGCCGGAAACCAACAGAAACATCTATCACTGAGTTTTGCTACAAAAGCGTGGATTTATCCCTCAAGGAACTCTTAAACATTAAAATAAAACTTTTTCTAAGACATGAACTGTTCAGATAGCCAAGTTCCCCGAAATAGGTCACTTTTTTAACCATCATGACAGCTCTCTAGGCCGTCATGTGAATGCCGCGTCACGCAAAAGCTTGGAAATTCAAGCGTAGTGTATCACAAAACCAAGAACCCATTCGGAGCGAAAATTTGTATGAACATTAGTTTTCAGCTGCTCTTATACATCATTTAAGTAAAATCTCAGGAAGATCAATAGTTTTGTAGTTCGAATTTTAGTGACGTCATGTGAGAACCAGCTATAAGAGTTAGTTGTATGCAAATCACATGTTGAAGGAGTTTTTTTATACTAAACACCATCTACCACTAGAACGTCAAACAAGCCCAGTTAACAGATGTGACAGAGAGAATGTCAAACAGGCTTACGTTGATTTTCCAGCGCAGCTTCTTTGCACAATGCTCATTTTTCTTGATTCAGGACTGTACTCACCACGCCCATCAAAACCCACACCCATGAATGCCGCCCCGTCAATCATGTTCTGTTGATTGAAAGTAAACTTTATGGGAACTAACATAAAGATTTCAATCCATATTAGCCAACCTCGTTCCAGGGTGTGGGATGAAGAGAGACCCTGGGAACGAGGTTCAAAATTAGCATATAATAAATAGCTCTTGGCACACCAACATTGGATATGGATCTGTTTCTTTTCAAAGATAATGTGTTATACAGAATAAGAATCTTCCGTTCTGGCTAAGGATCCTCTCTTGAGTTACCAAAACTTAGTGGAAATCCTGTGGGCCAATCCACTTTTACAGTAACAATTAGTAATGCGGTTTGTGTTAAATAAAAGATAAAATAGAAAGACATAATGATGGAAAAAAGACTGCATGAGAGGGGCACTATATAATCGAATTTAGGCCTTACAGTTGAAGTATTTTTGTCTGATTTGTTTGTTATAAAGTCCGAGAATATTTCAGTCTTTTCATCGATTAAAATCTCAACTGTTTTCAACTTACTGATTAGAAAGAATGGTTAAATGTGGTTTCCTATATGTCATGTTGACTTTAAATCCTTGATCTTTGGATCAAGTTAAAACCCCAAAATTGGAAATTGGATTAATTGAAAGGTGTACCTCATGACTAGGAATCATGAAGTTTCATGCTCCACAAATGCATAATTATTTGTTGTCACTGCATACCAAACAAGCGTCCATTTTCCACTTCGCTACATAACAAGGATCTCCTTCCTTGTACCCAGTCCCAAAGCAGCCATTCATCAACACGCTCCCAAGACCCGCTGGATAAGAAAAAGATGCCTGGTCGTTTTCCGGAGGAGAGCCTTCTTCGTCAGAGATGGATGTGTCCATATGATAACCAGCGGGTACAAACATGTCTTCTGACTGCCAGCCTTTGTCTGGAACAATATCCAGCTTTATCTGTATATCGGGAAACACCAATGAAAGACGCAGTAACTCACATTCAAAAGATAGTTTGACCATTTTAAAAGCGATTTGTTATTGATTTATCATATTAAACATAAATATAGGAATTAAAAGCCATATCCAGATCAAAGAAAACCAAATTACTGTAGTTTGCAAAACTAATTCCCAAACTCATTAATAATCCATCAAGATCAAACAAAAGAAATCATGACCGTGACGGTTTGGATAGTTGATCTTAATTACCGTAGATTTCTTCGATTTTATTTCTCCGTTTTCTCCTTAATTTAAGTTTCGATTGAGAAGATATATCAAACAATCAAGACAGTGTTTGACCACGTTTCAAAACACCTCGAAGTTCGTCAAAAATACTCCGCCACGCTCGTATTTTCAACTCTGTTCTCGGTGTTTGAAAATGTGGTCAAACACGGTCTTTCGTGTTTGGTTTATTACTAAAACCGATATTTTCTGAACACACATGAATACAGAATATAGATGTCTTTTAGTGATTAAGTCAGGCAATGTGTTTTATCTGAAACAACAGTGATCTCACATCTTTCTTCAAAAATTTTTCTGCTTTTTCTTGTGCTTCATCGATAATCTGGAGTTGCTTGTCCACCATTTTCCCCATGACTTCTATTCCTTTCTCCACTACAGCACCCTGGATATCTGCGGCAGCCGCGGCGGTTAGGGGCGAGTTTAACCTCACAGGTCCTGACCGTTTAGAGCCTGGTTCTGCAGACCGAGTGGTATTTCCCCTTTCCCTTAAGCTTTTCAAGACTTTGTTACGTTGTCGTTTTCTCGCTGCAAGGGTGACAATGATAAACTGTTGTTGTTATTGCATTTTTGCCGGATTGTGCATGAGAAGTATGAGTGCATATAAAAGAAAACAAAGAAAAATCGCTCACGCAAACTTGGTCTTCAAATGTTCTTTCTGACGCCAATTTGGGCAATGAATAAACTCGAGGTCACTAACCTTCTCTGAGAGCCTTCCGACGTAAATGTTGCCTACGCAAAACAGCAGTAATATTCTTAACGCGAGTGTTTTGAACCTGTTGTTGTAGACCGTTTTGGGTTCCCTGCTGATTAAGACCACGATTAACAGGACCAGGTTTATTCGTGAAACTGCGCTGGTTTCCTAGAACATAGCTCGTAGAACTGGTAACAGGACTTGACTGAGGACTGTTTCTTACAAACACTGGTTGGTAGTAGGCCGCAGAATATGGCGCTGCCAAAGGCGTAGCTGGTACAGTCTGAGCAGCTGGAGATGGTGGATTGTAAATCCAGTTTTTCTTTGACGGCACATCGTGCTTATTCCTCTTTGAGGCAGTTTTGGACCTGCGTGAGCTGTGTCTGCTTAACACGGAATCTAGTGGAACAGTGAAATGGCTGAAATGTCGAATGTTGCATTGAATCCGCAGATGTTGAATTGAATCCGCAGATGTTGGAAAGTTCAGCACTCGGACTCTTAGGTACTACTTAGCCACACTACTCTTTTAAATTGTTCCATTTAAAATACTTCTCTAGAATAGCCATATTGAGGAGAATGTGTATGGTAAGCAATAGGAGAATGGAATTCTGACGTTAGAGCTGAGGGTATACATGTAAGAACTAGTCCGTCAAAAATATTCCGTTGCGCGTCGTATTTTCTCTCCTCTCGGTGTTTGGAAATGTGGTCAAACACGGTCTTTCGTGTTTGATATATTCGGGCTTCTACTTTGCTTTGTACCTTTCAGTCAGCCTCTATAGTGGTCTCATTGTTACGCCATTTTTTGGTTATTTTGTGACTAATCATTTTTTTCCAAGACGACGAGGACTAAATTTTAATCCCAGGATAGAGTGATGTTAAAGGTGTCTTACCTATTAACGCGGAGAGGATAAGAATTACAAACAGTGTTGCGAACCTCATTGTTTCATGTACGTCACCCTGCAAAAGGCCAGTTTGCGAAATTCTTGAGAACTTAGACTGAACCATAAATTCAGGTGATTAAAAAAAGTGGATAATATAATAAAATTAAGAATCATGTATAGCAAATTAAATAACTTTTAACTCAACGTATTATTACAAAGCAAACCAAAATATTAAATTATGGCATTCGTTGTGAAAAAAATAAATAACATTCAATTAACATTCGAGAATCAAACATTTAAGATTAAAAGTGACAACGAAAAGTGATTCAAGTCTCTAATCTAGTTGCAATAAATTGAGAGCTTGGTTTGCTCAACCTGTTAATGAGTGGTAATACGGGCTAACGAAAGTACATTTGATCAAGTTTTGCTTGGAAACTTCTGCACCGATGCCGAGACGAATTAATTATAGAATCTAAAACAATATGAAGTAGGTTACCTTCAGCTATCACTTACAAACGCAGCGAGTACACCAATCTTCTGCTACACGAGACAAAACGAAAATTAAAAAAAAAAAATTGCAGTCGAAGATTATGAATTTTTCAGTCAGGCCCCTGATGCTGTAAAGATGTGAAGGTTGAGAACTTCAACCAATAACCGCTGCCGAAACTGTTACCCATAAAAATTTGTGTAACTGTTTATTGCTTATTGATTGACTTTAATTTGTCTGGACTTATCTGACAAGAATGAATTGTGGAGAGCATTTTTTCCTTCGTTTCGCTGTTAACTTTGCTCGGGTTATTTCCTTTGCCGTTTTTTCTTCTTTGGTTAACACAGGAAAAAAAAACTTTTTTCTTGAACCTGATTCCCCCCGCAGAGAGGCACATGGTGGTTTGACACGCTTTAACCATTCTTCACGTTGTAATGGCTTTGATTTCCTTTTTCTACCCCTCTTAATTTTGAACTTTTTTTTTTGTTATTCGTGAAGAAAATGAATAATCATGAAGAACAAACTTCCGACACAGCGAGAATTCACATTTTGACTTAACCAATGGTTCTTTCCACATAATATCTATCAATAATTTAACAACTGTAGACAACCAAGAGACTCAGTGTTCTCTGGGCCAGAAGTCAACGAGGCGCAGACAAGGTGACTGCCACTCATAGCAGTCTTTTGGTTTTAGTGTACACTCCAAAGGGTAACAGTCAGGACAACAGTCAAATCAAGCCATTTTCATTTACAGGGCACCTATTAGAAAATAACCCAGCGACGAGGGAATGACAAGATTCGCGCATTTCCAACAGAACAGTGCCTTCTGACAAGCAAGCAGTACCCCACAATGAGTTTATATACGGTGTTATTCGACACTCAATCGGGGTTTTCAGTCTCTTTTTATCGTCATCACCTTATCGTTTCTCCACACCGCAGCTCTGAAGTTCGTACCCTAGAGAGACGTACCGACGTTGGTCTAAGACCACCACTAAGTTTGCTCCTTCAATCAAACGAATGTGAGGATTGAGAAGAGTCGAATCGAATTCATGTTCTTTTCGACTCGGCCTCGTCTCAACCGTCTTTTAGAGTCGCTTACTACCTAGAAAGAAGTCTTAAGACCAGTTAGCTGCTTATGTCTCACAGTGTTGCCATTTCCAGCGATCGGATTCATGAGAGTAGCCACTGTAAGAGAGGGGGTGGGGGGGTGGGGGGTGGGGGGGGGGGGGTTTGATCGCCCGACATAAAATGTCTGACATCATTATCAACTGTAAACAATATCCTGAACGGCACTGATTTACCGATCAGAATAATCTACGGCTCCAACAACTGCACTATGGAGAGCCGTGTGCTTGCTTTCTATAGAAAAGACAGCAAGAAATATCCCACATGACAGCATTCTCGTCCCTTTTCACTAATTCAAGATTGCTTTCATTCTCCAAAATACCACTAGTTGATCTCGAACTGAAATGGTTCGAGTACAGCGCAAACCATGTAGTGTTGAGAAAGAACGCTTGAACCCTTCAGGTAGCTAAAAGCAGCATGCAGACTGTAAACAATAATGAGTTAATTATTGTCAAATATACATGGCTTGACAATGGATAATTGTATGTTTTGTTAAGAGATTACAATATTCTTCTAAATAACATCTGCTTAACCAAACAAGCGACGTTCACAACGACCGTAGAAAAGAGCTAACATTAAATCACACAAATACATTGTAATTATTGTAGGGATTTTAGAAATATATCCGACGACCATAATTAATTTGGTGTGAAATTCATCAGAGAACGAGGGAAACGTAACGTTTAAAATTTAAGTGTAAATTGAAGAGCCTCTTGTGTTTCTAAAATTATGCTCACTTGACTTCTGCAAAAATAAAAGTAACAAACTTGAACAACTCCAGTTTTATTTTCTACACTGCCACGTTTTGTTCTGTAACTTAACATTTCTAAGGAACCTTATTATAACAGTGAACAAGCGGCCCAGCGACGACGTGGTCAATGAGTACTTCTAAGTTGGACACTTGCATAGGAACAAGCGTCACTACAATAAAAACGTTTGAATCATTACGAGCCAATGTCATAAGTTAAAACAATGTGAAATAATTTTTCAGCTCTTATTGCCAGCTTTGCAACAGCACCAGACTGTAGACATTTTTGCCTCCCTTGTCTAAATCCTGCTACAACCATCCATGAAGAATTTATGTCATTATGTCTTGGTTTCAGTCTTCGTCTCAGCACTACTTCCAGCAGAAACTTCCATACTCTCTCCTCCACTCTCCCCTTCCCCCTCTTTCTTCTCTTTCTTGGCTCCTTCCTCCCCCTGACCACTGTCCTCGCGCCTTCTCTTGAAGCTTCGGCCTCGACCGCGCCGGAATTTGGACGCGGGAGGCAGCCGATCGATTCCGAGAACTTTATGTAGTTGTCGGAAAGCCTGAAGTCGTAGAGCGTGCTGATGGGAGAAAAATAAATTGTCAGTTACGGATGTGATAGTATATTCAGGTCACATTAGTATGTCAAGCAAAATTAAAGAGGCCTATCAGGCTCATTAAATCAGTTTTTTCCCTCCACCAAGTGTCAGGCAAAAATCTGTTCATCATTTAGGCCCTGCACAACTGACGCAAAAAGTGGAGTCTCTTGAGGGGGACCTAAGAAGCTCAAAAGATCAATTTGCTCATTACCCTCTCTAGACGGTAAAAAATCCTTTGGACGTAAAATTCCTCATAGCGTAAACCAACCTGTGCAGAAGCTGTCAGATCTTCTCTCTCCTGCATTGAAACAGCGCTTAAGGCATCTACAGTGTCCTTTTCACAAGGATCACACAACCCTGCACCACCTGTAGCACAGACAACAAAGAGAATTAACGTAGTAAATGGTTTGAACCCAGGGGTATCAGTAGTTCGTCTTGTGTGATCGTCCGGGTGAGAGTGGTTCTGGAAAGAACTGTTGTTCGTGACAGACGTTTTGACAACCTGAGCGGAAGTCATTTTCAGAGTCAAGTGAATAGCGTTTGTCAGTCAATGGTGTTAAAAGAGAGTCAAATTTCAGTTGAACATTTTGTCAGTGGCTTTGTTGACTACACGTACCTTCCAGGAGAAGACCACTAGAAATGCATTCCAATACGCGGCGGAAAGCTTCACCGGGTCCCAGAGGCTGCTGGCTGCTGCTGAGTGCCTTCTCTACCAACAACTCCATAGCCTATCAAAGAGGAAACATTACAAGAACTTGTAAAACTTCTTGAACAATTTTTGGGTGCTAGAAATTGATGCAATAAATAAACGCTCTGTATGCAAACAGTGGAGGAGTGGAGGTATCGTAGTTAGTACGCTTGACTCCGGATCGAGCGGTCTGGGTTCAAGCCCTGGCCGGGGACATTGTGTTGTGTTCTTGGGCAAGACACTTTACTTTCATAGTGTCTCTCTCCACCCAGGTGTATGAATGGGTACCAGCAAGCTGGGGGTAACTGGACTAGAAGTCCGACTAGAGTAGAATCACACCTAGTCGCTTCATGCCGCTGAAACTGAGATAAGCACTGGCTTGATAGACCACTTGGCTTGTATACAGCCTTTACGTTACTACCCTACCAGTATGCAAACAGTTCTGAATATTATACTTTTTCGTGACTACTATAAACAAACAATAACTTACCCAATTGTTGAGAGGAGAAAATGCTGGAATCCTCTGGCACAGATCACGCATGACGCGTATAATGATGACACATGACTGTAAGCCATTTGCCTTTGCCTGTGGAAAACGATGAAACAAAGTCAACAATGATGGAGAGAACTCTTTAATGCCAACGTTAAATATATAACAGCCCAGGAATTGTTAACTTTACTGTACAGCGCACTTCAAGCAATAGCAGGGTATCAGAATATATTTTCCCACCACTACAGTTCTCATACAAAAGCTTTAAACCAGGTTCAATTCTTTCATTAGCCTGATTGTCAAGCAGTAGGAGATCGCTAGCTCTCGCTCACTTGGAAGTGAAAGCAAGTGACTGTAGACTGCCTGAGAATCAGACTATCCTTTTACATGTATAGGGAAGTATAGTAATATAAACACACTGAAAAAGTTAAGAGGCGGGGGGCAGGGCAAAGGATAAAAACAGCTCTGAAATTTTTTAATAACGATAACAAATGTTCCATGATCACAAATAACAGAATGGAACCTTCCAGTCAAATATGTTTATATGATGAAGGTTGTTCCACAAGATCTCTAAACGCATACACGACAATGCCGATCTGTATTAGGGGTAGTAGCAGTTTGGCACTGCTTGATTGAGGTTTATGGTGTTTCAGCAAGACGAAACAAGATAACATGAATACATGTTTGTGCTGTTTCCTTTAGTCAAGCGGAAACATCTTGAGCTTCAATCAAGCAACCATAAACCATCATTACTGATAATACCTTTCGACATTGTCGCACATGCTTTTATGCTTTTGAAGGACAACCTTTCTCAAAACAGCTGTGTAAAAGTGCATGTTAACACCAGTACTTGTACTATCAGTTAAATTAATGTACATGTACGCAAAACAAAGATCACATTAGCAAGGCTACTCTATGCTATACTTGCAAGATTACAGGTAAATATCAAGAAAATTAATGTACTGGAACAAACAAACAGTGTGTTAAATATGCTGTCATTAGAAATAACAAAAGACTAAAAGACATCAACTAAGTGAACTACAACGAACAGTACACTGCAAACCAGCACTTCACAAGAGAATGAAATGCTCATTTACAAACACATAAAATAAAATCAAAAGTAGCATACAGCGGAAAACCAGAGGAGATGGCATATCTCTTCTGAGGTCATTGTTTTCCAAAGAGGAAGTGTCACATATTTGCTCACAATACATACCTTTGCCGCACTTGCAACTAAAACTGCTCAGAACATACATAGCAACACAACCAGTGCTTTAGTTAACATGAGAAAAACATTATGGTTGGAAGCAAATCTAACAAATGAGATGGCCAAAAATAATGCTATGTTTAAATAACAGAGTGGAAATTTTCCTGTAAAGTTACATGTATCTTCTTGGACAGAGAATAAGACAGTTTTAGCCAATTATAATTACACACTTGATGTTTTGCTCTGGTCTATGCACTTCATAGAATGTAGGGGAGTGTGTAGCAACTTGTTGCAGTCCAAACTCTTAAATTAGATGTACTTCCAACAGCAAAATGATATAATAAGAGAGAATGTGACAATTCCTCTTAAAACATACAGCAAATGAGCCGAACCTGAAACCATTTAGCATGTCGTAGCGATGCCAATGCAGCTAAGCATTTTGGCCTGTCCAGCACTTGAGGATCGTCTTCAGCTACGGGTGAGAATCGGGTGGATAAGTAGGAGGTGGAAAGATTACCCCGGTACATCCCAATACTGTCAACAACTGTCACACAAACTATCACCCACATGCATACATCATCACATGTGTACACACTGTTATATGCCTTGGAAACCACAGTGAAAATATGTTCCACGAAAAATCAGTTAGATTCAAGCCAAAGCAATACAAGCAACAGCGCAATGAACCTAATGTGTTTCGTTTTCAATATAAGGAATTTACAAAGTTAACTCTTTTACATGGAAACCTCATCATTCCTCTCACTATTAAGTTGTAGAACAAACTCTATTGCTTTAGGAATATACATGTACAAAAATAAATCCAGGAATTAAGTTCAAAGTTGTACAATGAAACATTCTCCATTTAAGACTGGTACTAAAACAGAGTAACTGGATAAAAAGTCCAGAAGTTGTGAAAAACTTTAAAATAATTTGGGCACGTTGTCATGCGCATTGAACATTAGCACGGCCATCCACTGGCCAACAAACAAGCGACAACAAACAACACAAGGCCGAGTATCTTTCCACCTCCTTCCTCCACGCTGTAGCATGGACGGAAGACATCTGAGTGTACAAAAATTACACAGAGAATTCTGCAGATTTGTAACAACATCAGAATGATTATCAAGCACAAGGCTGATAAGCTTTGTGCACAGGCATTGCTTCCAAATAAACGTTAATATCAGTATTAATTCTTTATGGGTGCCATGAGAAGTCTTTTGGACTTTGGAGGAACAGTAAATCAGTGATTGTCTTCCTTAAACAAAATTTCTCATGCATAACACAACGAAGGCAATGCCAAAAAAAGAACCTTTGCATTGTCAATGAATTTTGGAATGTCACAATGCCAACAATTTTGTAACAATGGTAGAAATAGATCTGAAAGTTGGAAAAGGGAAATCTAGAGGAAATAGAATTGCTGTTCAAACTGAACTAGCCCCAACTTAGCAAATGTCTTTGTATGTCAAAAAGGCTGTGAGAAACTTGGTAACAGTGAAACAACAAGTATTTTGATGAAGCCACAAATACTAGCATACATTTGCAGTAATAGGCAATTTGATTGTATGTTCCTCAAAAGCAAAACCAACTTTAAAACAATGGGGCAATACATGTCAAAATTTAGATTCCCCAAAACAAGAGACAAATATTTAAGTATAAACCACAGGGCCCTTTATAAGATCTGTAATAAGCAACCACTGCTCGAACAGTGGTTAATACAATTTCCACAAAAATATTTGTTTTATGAAGAATGCAATAATAAATTTTGCTAGTCGATTGATCAAAATTTGCAATCAGATAACACTGGTTGGCAATGTTTCATCTTAGAAAGGACTTATTAAGGGCCCTGTGGTTGCATGAAAGGACATAAAAACATCTACCATGTTCTGCCTCCTCTCCCTCTCGCATGACAGGTGATGTCAAGGTGATTGTCACAACCACCTTAGGGTCAGTTGTAGTGACAATTTTTATTGCAGCTTCCTCATATGCCACCTTAATCTCATACTTCTCTTCTGTGACTTTCTGCCAAACAAAAAGAGAAAAACCAGTATAGAACTTTTAACATGGTTGTGACACCAAACACAAGAGTCTTAGAAAGCACAAATGCCGAGACACTGCTCGCTGCTATTAACTTGGCAGGGAATGCTTTCTTCTCCCATTGGGGTACAACACATTTAAGACTCTGGCTGACAACCTACATAGGTCTTCAGCTGTCAATCACCTTGCACTCAGAAAGTCTGCCTCATAAAATTTACTTTGTAGAATTCACTGAGCAAAAATAATACAATTTTATCTGATTAGCTTTTATAATATTGTTTTACAATATTGACTAAACAAGCAAAAAAATAGCTTACTGTGAGGTGAGCCGGTAAGAGCTCAGCAACTCTGTTCATTAACGTCTTTGTAGGTTTATCTATGGTGAAAAGGCAAAAACTTATTAACAGCATTTGCATAGGAATAAAATTTAACAACAAAACTACAACATTAAATAAACAAACAAACAAACTAACTAACTGACAAACAAATAAATAAACAAATGGGTATAGTCAGTGGCAATCCACAGAGTAGCTATTTATCCATCAGTTCCAGATCAAATTGAAATTTGGAAAGTTTGAGGAAAGGTAAAAAAGAGAGTTTCTTACCATGACACAACACAACTAAATCAACATCAAGGCGTTCATGAAGTAGTAAACCTTTGGCAAGTACACCAACTCTCATGACGCCCTTTAGAGCACCTAAGAAAAATAAAGGATAAGTTTCTAGAATGTTTCAGTAACATTACCTGATGTTAAATTATTGGAACCTACATGTACATGTACTAAAAAGTTGATGAAGTTAACATGTTATTTTGGTCAAATCACTGTACGTACAGAAGGAATGCAAAATAATATTTACACATACAGTGGGACCCGCCTTATGACCACCTCATTATTAAGGCCACTTTATTCTGGTCTGAACAAAAGCTCAGTCAGTCTTTTTTTTTTTTTTCATTTAAAGAACCCCTTCGATATGGCCTCCCAGTTATATGGCCAGATGTTTGCGGCCTGTTGGTGACCAGATAAACAGGGTTCCAGTGTACTCATTCAAGTTTCACTTACGCGGTGGTGAGGATTGCTTGCTGGGATCCTTCTTATCATCCTCTTCTTTTTTCTCGTCACTTCCTTCATCAGACTCCTTAACCTCCATCTTAACTTCATCTTTGGCTTCTTCTTTCTCTTTTTTGATTGCAGTTTCCCCTTCTTTCTTAGGCTGAGCAGCAAGGTCTTGCTCGGCAATCAGGTCTGAGACAAGTTTTAATGCTTTTTCCGAGGCGGACACAATCTTTTGAACTGCTTGTAGTTCTTGCTCATTGGGATAAATTGCTGAGTGTTTGGCCATCACAAGGCGGTCATCTGGGGTGTCATATCTTGGGCGGGGCATAGGCTGTGGCTTAAAAGGAACAACAGCTATCATTAAAACTACACTATTATGACAATATCACCCAGAAAAAAACTCATGGGGAAATGAAAAACTGAAATGTTACAAAATAGTCTCATACAAGTCAAATAATGACAAAGCTGCTGTTTGCTATGAAAACATTTAAGTTAATTTCAAATTTTAAAACATCCAATACTTGAAGTTCATCTCTCAAAGAAATGCTCACAAGACAAGGTTTAATATGTTCTATAAAATAGTAGAATTTCATAGCTGCAGCATATTGTATTTTAAGACTTCTTCCATTAATTCACTTCTACTAAAGACTAACTCCTACATGTAAACTTTCTTTCTACATGTAATTACATGTACATACAACAGTAGAGCATAAAGCAGTGCATGGATTCTCACCGGCACCATGTCACCAACTCCTTCCATAAGGGGCCGTGGTCCCATTGGACCTGGTGGGCCTCTTGGTGGTCCCATTCGGCCAGGGGCCCCCCATTCAAAGAACTCTGCCTCATAACGACGATGTCTTTCCTCTTCCCAAAATCTCTCCTCCTCCACTCTCCTGTAATACTCTTCTTCTTCCCAACGGCGTATTTCTTCCTCATGCCTTCCCCTGTTGACATGCAAATAAAACTTGAACACAAGCAAGGAAAATGGAATATTTAAAATTTCTAGCCTATATATCAGACAAAATAATTAAGGAAACATTATAATGAAGTTCAAAGCATTTCAGATAATTAATTAACTTACTTTTTCCACTGCCAGTATTGCTCTTGTTCCCACTGTCGGCGAAACTTGTCTTCTTGCATTTTGCTGAGGCGGCCACGGCCACCTGGTTTTACATCAACCACCAGATCAGGTTGCACTTTTTTCTGAAACCACATTTAAGTTTAAAATTCTTCTTGTCTCAAAACGTTGATTGTGTGTGCACACTGCTTTCTAAAAGATCACTAATTAAGCAGCAAAACATTCCAAGAGCCTTTGTGTTTCTGCTTAAATTACTACTATAATAAGCACCCAGACCTTACAGTACCTGAATCTAATTAATTACTTGTGGCTTATTCTTGTGTCCATATGAACATGCTGCACATGATTTCACAATTTCAATAATGTAAGGGTAACTTCTTTTGACAGAATTTTTAACCAATTAATTTGGATGAGCATAACCCATAGTTTCAGAGGAGCATTCAAAGCTCAATAAAGTCTCGGAATCAAAGAGAAGATTGGATGCAAACTTATCTATTCACAACAGAGAAATAATCTGCAGTACGAGTAAAACTAAACATACATGTACTATTAAATTACCTTGTATGACAAACGATGTCGTCGCCCAGCCAGATGAGCCTCTTTGGCATTTGGATCATTAAACTTGCATTCACACAACTTGCAGTGAAAACTGACAACTTTCCCGTCATCATTCTTGATCTCCTCTAAATATTCACCGCCTGAAATAATATTGTAATTAAGCAAGTTAGTGAAAGAGGAACCAACCATACACTCAAGAGTAATTTTAATTTATCATTGCAGCAATCTGAACTCTTTCAGTTTCAAGCTTAAAAATCAAGTATTCTTGGTTTTCATACGTCATATTCCAAAATTAGAAATTATCTTAGCTTCTGAGGTTTTAGTTTCACCAGATAAAAGACCCTATAGGAATGTGACATTTGACAATGTTTTAGCTCAACAGAGTTCTTCTTTTTGTAATAGAGCACTCCAAGGTTTTGCGTTGCGTGACATGAAAATGGCGCCCCAAAGACTGTTGCATAGGTCAAAGGATGAGTTATCACTTTAGTTTTTGCTAAATAAATGGTGCTTGTACTAAAAGAAGCATTTATTTCAATGTGTTGGAGCTCTAGAGTAAAAATTTTCATTTCAATAGCAAAACTCAACCATAGATGTTTTTGTTATTTTATGGCCGCCATGTTTGTGTCCCTCCGAAGGGCACAAACATGGTATCTCCATACAAAGCTCTGACTATAAATTTGGGTGACACACTTCTGTGAATAACGGGGTAATGAAAAACAGCAAAAACCTGATTCTTGGCGAAGTTGTTTATATAGCAATCATCTTTCATATCCCAGATTCTTGAATTCATTCATTGAATGGTTATGATTTTTAGTTCTGATCACGACTGGTGAAAACCGAAAATTAAATAAAATTGAATGTCACATGATCCTTTTTTTTCTTTTCTGAGAATTTAACAACCCATCAATGTACACAATTTGGCGACTCTCCTCACATCACCCATCTCTTGAAAATATGCTGCTAATTGTAAGGAGAAACGTGCTGATCACTCTCATAAAGAGTTAGTACACAACATACCAACAATCTTGCTCTTGTCCACTCCAGTATAATTTGCCAAGTCAAATTTCTCTGCAAATAAAAAGCATTCTCATCATTAAAGAAATAACTGAGTTAAGAGCAGCTGCTCTGGCACACGCATCATTCACAAAACCTGGACCCCATGTTGTGATCTGGGGAAATTTCAGCATTCAGCATACCAGCAACTAGACCTAGGATTTCCTTTCTCTGCAAGTAAAGGGTGATCATCTGTGAAAAATTCCATCAGAGGAGACTCTGACAACCAATTTAGGAATGCTTGGAAACCGTAGTTTCTATGACTCAACTGCTCTTTATTCTTCTACACCATTCAACTGTTACTCTCCATTGTCCATGAAAAGGCTACATGTACATGCCATAGCTCAGTCTACAAGCAGTTGCTTTGAACTGAGTTCTTATTCATGGTTGTAAAAAAGAGATATGAATGGTTTGATTTTGTTTCTGCCACCTGCAGAAAAGGGAAACTCTGAATACTACTTAAGGTGGCTCCCTATAGTTTTATGATCGCACGCGCGCGTAGGACGAAAGCTCAAGTAATCTGCGCGCGCTCGAAGGGAAACGTCAGTGTTTTTCAATATTTTATTACGTCAACATGAGCACAACAAGAAAAACTGACAGTAAATTTTCTGGCGTTTCCTTTGGTGAAATTCTGGAAAACTTGGCACACTGGTAGTAAATGTTTTACTTTAGTCGGAGCTCGTTTTTCAGAGAAATCTATCAGACCAGTTTTTTTGCAGCGGTAAAAGAAGTAAATTTGCAAAATTTGAAAAACCTGTCTTTACAAACCCTACTTTTTTTGTCTTTAAAATTCCTATCCCGCAGGAAGCGATATGCTGTGAAAATTTGGGAAGATTTCACTGAAGGAAATTCAAGAAAATCGCAAGTAAAGCCAAAGAAAAGTAAACAACATATGTGACCCTATTTTGGAAAAGGTGGTTAAAGGTGAATTGTCAAAATGGCGTTTAAACGCCTTAAAACGAAAGTGTTTAAACCCATTTAAACGCTTTGGATACATGTTTAAACACTATTTCTGCGCGTTTAAACACTAATTCTGCGCGTTTAAACACCAGTGCAAAATTTTCTCTGTTTAATACTCCGATAATTATGTTGTGGTTAGTTTACGAAGCTTTTTGCGAATGAAATTTGCTCATAAATTAGAGGTATTGTTGTGTTGGATTGTGACGAGCGATGTTTCCGATTAAATTAAATTTTCCTCCATTGTGGCTGGAAGAAAGTGCACAGATTTGCAACTATATATAGTTCGTGTTTGTGTTTGACAAATTTGATCTGCATTCGAGACGTTGGTTGCAATTGAAAAAGACATTACAAGCTCATTCTCATCAAGATTTTTCAATGAAGGAAAAGCTAAAGAAAGAGAAGCAATAACAAACGTGTTTTAGGTTAAGGTCGCAAATTCCTTGATTCTATTTAGTAAACATACCACTTAAGATGAGTCCTTTTCATCTCAGTTATCCAAAAAGAGAGGTATATATGTATATATGCAGCAAACATTTGTAATGGGCAGACTTCGCCTTCATCCTCCACATGTACATGTGCACTGTAATTTGACGCGAACGTATCGAGAGTGCGTGCGAACGATCACGAACCCGATTTCTGTCTCAACAATCGCCCATTTTTCGAGGAGAAAATGCAAGTTCCTCAATTAACGCCGAAGTTTTCCACAATTCTTTTGCGGAATGCAACCAGCGAAAACTGCACGTTTTTGAGTAAACGCTAGTGGCAACTGAACGAAAAAGAATGGACGAGGAGAATTGGGGCGATAATTGAATTAATCCCGGCTTTTCTTACATCTTCTGTAAGAAGCTTAAGCGAGAATACAAACCACTTCAACTACCTTCTCGTATTGCTTCAAATTTTTATTATTGCTTCAAATATTGCTTTCTAGGTTCGACTGAATACATCATTTAGCATTACAATTCATGTACATTTTGTGGATTTATTCAACTCTGGTTTGCGTGTCCCGGGTACGTGATATCTATCTCCTTCAACAGATTCTGATCACTTGAAGAACCTGTGGTCTAATACTTTATTTGTTGTTATCATCTGTTCCATAGCTTCGATGGATACCTTGAGCACTAAAAACAAAATAAAATTCAAATAATTCACACCTTAGCTTAAGGTCCTCAAATGAGACTGACCCAAAAATTACAGTTTTATACATCGTAATACATTGAGAATTTGTCTTCAGTCTGTATGCAATGGTTTTCGATAACTATACATTATCTAAAAGTTATATGTTTTTCGATGTCTACATTAAGTGGGTTGTTTATCCGAATAAGAAAGAAAGTAATGTAATATTAATTCACGTATACCTTTATAAGTATTTCGAAACTGCTGCTTAAAAGGGTGAACTCGGTTATCGTATGGGTCTTCACTATGCTCAAACTCCGTCTCATACATACACACGGCACATTCCATCTTGCTCAAACCTGACTTCAGTTTTTCCAAAGCTTCCAACGCCACGTCAATGGGACGCAATTCATCCTCAGATGACGAATTGTGCAAAGGGGAATTCTTTGGGGCATCCATGCTGTGGTTACCTTTTTTTCAAACCAACTGAATGTGAGTAATTCTGAGATGAGACTATTTATATTTTTTGCCACACGCAATAGTAACCTTTATGTTCGTGCCTGCTCAAGACTTGTGAATCATTAACACTGACGAGACTCGCAAGTTAACAAGCGGTACAGTCTTGGTTTGTATTATTTACATTGTGGCATTCAACCCATCATCTAACCTTCATAGAAAAGTTGTACATAATATCACTAATTAATTTTTATTGTGGCAAGAAGTGATCTGACTGAACAGTTTCATGAGCACTGCTGACAGGGCTACACACTTTAAGTCAGCTCGGAAAAGCTAAAATTCGCACGCACTAATTACCTGACTCATCTTCACTTGCTATCAATGACACAAGCTTGATGTAAAACAACGTAATGATCCACTAATAACACAAAATTTGCACGAAATGTGAAAGGCCTTCGAGGGGTATAAATACGCTAATTTACTTGGATTCTTTACAAACAAAGCTGCTATTGACACCGATTTTGACCCAGAAAAGGTATTCTGCCCCTTTGCGTTAGCGCATTTCTCTCTAACCACCGATTACTACGAGTATTACTTATTAATTTTTATTGTTGCACAAAGTGGTCTGACTGAACAGTTTCGTGAGCACTGCTGACAGGGCTACACACTTAGCGTTTCACGCAATAAAATTATCTGACTCATCTTCACTTCTGACAGAGGCTTGACGTAAAACAACAGGATATTTCAATTCCACATAAAATTTGCACGAAATGTGAAAGGCTCCCGAAAGGCATTGATTTTCTAACTTCTTTACAAACGAAGCTGTTATGGATTACACTTGTCTAAACTCCTCAAACATTTCTGCATCATTTGCCAACGACCTGCAGTTAGCGGAGGAACTTTACTTTAGAACTAGGGATCGTGAAATATCTGATAACGATGAAAATGAATCGTCAGATTCAGACCGTGAAGAGGAAAGCGATGAGAACTGCAGTCAGGCTGAATTTTCCCAACATGCTGACACGATTGAATGGAGAGAATCAGACGTGATTGAAAATCAAAAAGTGGAATCTTTTCTCAAAGTAGGCTGCGGATGTTTACAGGAAGCGGAAGGAGAAAACTGCAGCAACCGTTTTTCAGTGGAAAAAGTACTGAATCATCGACAAATTTGTCTTGAAATGTCGTCCTCAGAGTTGGACATGGTGGTACTAGCACTGCTCGAAGCATGCACCAGGCAAGATGAAAATTCCCATTCCAGCCGGCAAACGACAAAAAGAAAAAGGACCCGCACATATTTCACTTTTGAAGGTAAAATGCACTTTCTAGTGTTTATTAGTAAAACCCTGTTACAGTAAAAACCCACAGGTAAAGAACCTAGTGGTTTAAGAACCTGCTGGCAGAAATCTGCTATTTTAATACGCAAAAATATAAGAACCTACTTAGCCAAGCAAGATCAAGCAGGTTCTTATAATTATGTGGGTTACAGTTAAGTTATTACAAACATTTTAACGGAGCGTGACTTTGAAATTGCAAATTCATATTACAAGAAAATACATAACACAGTTGTGAATAAATACACTCTATGTTCAAGGACCAAAACCAATTTTATTTATTTGTCTGGTAAGCAATAACTATATCTCCTTCATATAAATTAAGAGCCTAATTAAGAACCTATTTTGCCAAACTTCAACAAAATGTAGGTTCTCACAAGCGGATTTTTATTGTATTGCATAACGTTAATTTCCCGCAGACGCCTTTGCAGACATCATTGTTAGTGTGTAGATTGCGTATAACATCGCCATTTACCATGCTTTAATTTGCCGGTGTTTGCAGGTGCTCCGATTTGCAGAGAGATGTTTTTAGTTCTTTATGGAATAGGGGTAAGGCGCCTGGAGAACTTGAAATGGCACTACAAGAATCATGGAATTATGCCTCGTATCCATGGTAACAAAGGGAAAATGCCTATTAGAACTTGTTCAATGGACACCCTACAACATGTAATCACTTTCCTTGATAATTATGCCGAAGAGCATGCTGTTGCTCTTCCTGGAAGAGTTCCGGGATTTAAACAATCCGATATTAAATTGCTTCCCTCATCTGCAACTAAAGCAAGTATCCACAGACTTTATGAACAGTCAGCAGAGAGCGCTGGTCTACCTGTAGTTTCATATTCTAAATTTGTAACTATGTGGAATGAGCTGCGGCCACTTGTAAGAATAACAAAACCAATGACTGACCTGTGTCACACATGTCAAAAAAACAATTCAAACATCTACCGGTCAGCTAACTTGCCAGACGAAGAAAAGAGCGAGATTGTACGAAAGCAGGAGGCGCATTTACTGGATGCCGAACGTGAGAGAAGCCTTTACAAGCGTGTATGCGAAGAGAGTAAGAGCAACTTAAAGCCGATACTAAATAGTCTAGACTTTAACGAAACAAGAACAGCCTGTTCATTCAAAGGGAAAATGCATTATTCTTTTGATTATGCCCAGCAAGTTCATTTGCCCTCAAACCCCATGCAACCTGGCCCTATTTATTTCAAAGTACCAAGGAAAGTAGGAATTTTTGGTGTCTGTTGCGAATCGTTGCCCAGGCAAGTTAATTTTGTAATTGATGAAGCAGGCAGTGCGGGAAAGGGTGCAAATGCAACCATAAGTTATCTGCACTATTTTTTCCAAAAGCACGGCATAGGGGAGACAGACGTACATCTCCACGCAGACAACTGCTGTGGCCAAAACAAGAATTCGTATGTCCTGTGGTATTTAGCATGGAGGATAATAACTGGTCTGCATCAGTCGTGCGTGTACAGTTTTCTAATTGTTGGTCACACTAAATTTGCATGCGACTGGTGCTTTGGCCTTTTGAAGCAATCTTTTCGAAAATCTTTCATCTCCTCACTCTATGAGTTTGCATCAGTTATTGACAGGTCCACTGTTAGCGGAGTAAATGTCACACAACTGTGCTCATTACATGATGGTTCAGTCATTGTTCCAGTTTATGATTGGGTCTCATTTCTCTCTGTGTATTTCAGAAAATTCAAAAACATAAAGAAATACCACCATTTTCAGTTTAAAAAAGAAGACCCAGGGGTTGTTTTTTACAAGCAATTTTCAGATAGCACTGAAGAAAGGTTCACTTTATTGCGGGCTGAAAATGATTTTCCCCCAGCTGAACTGCCTACTATCCAAGAACCCAAAGGCTTAGATCATCAACGGCAAATGTACCTTTTCAATGAGATACGACAGTTCTGCAAAGAAGGAACGGAGGATCTCATCGCTCCTGAACCGCAGGGAGATCCACACACCAATTAGATGATGTCTGACATATCTTTTTTTTCCGTCATAACATTTATTTCTGTTATTATTCAGGGGCATCACAGAAAGTAGTTACTTGAATTACAAATGTTAAGCACTCAAGTGTACTCAAAATGTAGTGGAAATGATAAGGTGCTGTTTTCAGTCACCTAGTTATAATAGGCGATACGTCCGCTTCTGTATTGTTGGGGTCGGACTGCGCTTGATTGACTTCCTAATAAATTTCATTATACCAAATGCCTGTGTATTTGTGCTGAGTTGTGTCTGTAAACCGACATATAACCCACAAGTGATCCTTTGCTTATTAACGCGCTGCCCTTACATCAAGTTTCGCTGACTTGAAGGCACAGTATCAAACAACGATACGTTGAGTTTCGTTTGAAACGTCACATGTTTCGTTAGGCATGGTCACGCACTCCTGGAGGCTTCCTAACACAACATAGTTCAAAGTCACTGGGGACTCGCATTTAATAATGAATGAAAGTGTAATCCTCGGAAAGGTGCCAAGCGTTTGGCTCAAATTCATTTTTCAACCGAAGTAGTGGTAACCGTAACTTTGCCCAAGGGTGTACATGTAGAAGTCTATGTTTCCTATCTCAAATGTACTGAATCGATCGAGTTCTCTAAAGAGTTCTGCTATTGCGTGAGCTTTGCTTGTTTGTGTTAGGGATCAATGTATCATAGACAAGTTTACAAAATAATGACGCATGTAAATTCCCGTTCAACAAGGTGCGATTTGACCTACCAATTGGCACTAAGTTAGAGCCCGTAGTTACGGGAGCTGTTTTTGGCAATTGTGGGTGTTCAGCTTTACCCCATCCCCCTTCCCCAGATATCATTACCAGTAGTTTCTCAGTTCAAGGATCACAATCGTGATGTTTTGGTTGGCAAGGATCAGCCACATGCAAAAATCTGTTACAACTTCCGGTTTTCGTTGCCTCGAAGCTTGCGAAAAAATATACAAGACTTTTATTTTAAGGAAAACGTTACGAAGGAGGCGAATAAAGAAGGTGGATAATATACGTTCTCTCTGCTTGTAAGGAGTTTGAAGCTAATCTTTTCAGTGACTCTCTAGTCAATTGACATGTTTATCTGGGCAACAATTTTGGCGGAAACCACGTACGCAATGCGTTTAACCGCTGTGAAAGTGATAAGCAACTGCTTCTTGGTTTTAAATTCCAGTGAAGGACAATTTAAGGGCCTCTTTGATACTACTCTTAAAAACTAAACTTTTATTGCTTCAGAGTTGGACTATATACAGTTCTGTCGTCTGTTTTAAAACTTGCTAAAAAATGTTGTTCCTCGACATTTGACATCAATCCTTTTACAGATGGCCCTCCAGACAGTTTCCTCCCTTTCCTCGGCTGCCACGTCAATGGGATACTTCTCAAAAATAATTCCTGTCAGCACAAAAAAAATTGACTTCTAAGACATTTGTTTTGTAACGTAAGTATTCTGTAATTGTGATGTAATATATACAGAGTAAATAAATTACTTGTAAGACATTTGAACATATTTTAGATAGTCCCACTATACACAGGCGTTTTACATACATAATTTTAATTAAATTGTGTTTGAAATATGAGGAGATGGTTAACGTAGTCCGGCATAGGAACAGCAAGAAAATATGCACCGTCGAGGCATGAGGCAAGGTTCGTAACGGCAGTAGGTATGATATATTACGAACGTATTATGAGAACGTCCTTGTTTGAATTCTTCCAGTATACCAACTTACTTCTAATAAGCGCCAAGCGAGTCGTGTCCAGCTTTGACTTCCCTTGCGACCCAGTGCAATTGGCACCCGTTAGTTCCTCTTTGGTGAACTTCACAGCTAACAGTTTTAGCGCTGCTTTGTGCCGTTGTGGAGTCCTCTCTAAAATCGTTGCTACGGTCTTCTTGCTTGAAGGTGTTAAAACTGCCAGTGTTGGCACCTGCGCAGTTGGTACAAGCATCGAAGGTGCACATGAGCTTGAAATTGTTGAACTGGGTACCCCAGTCACCTATTGTGGAACAAACAAATGTCAAGATTACAATATTTTCCACACCAGTTACTCTCCTGCATAAGTCTAAATATAGAATAAAACTCGATAGACATGTACAACTGAAAGCTATTCGTTTCACTTAATTTAGGAATACCGAAGCTTGAGGGTAACAAAGGAATTGAAAGGAAAATGTTAAATATATGAAGAGCGTAAAATGTATGAAAAATACTTACCGAAGGTGGAGTTGTTGGAACTGGAAAACTTTCTAGTCTTCCTACCCGCTCTGCAAGGTTCTCCAGCACCGATCTGGTCTCCATTGTAAAAAGTGCCAAGTTTTCTTCTATCCTTTTAACGGTCTACAGGAGAGAATAAAAGGTGATAACTTATTAGCTCAAAGTCGGTGAACTTTTTAAGTCCCCTTCTTTACAACTATCCACTTTGTCAAATAATAGACAAGGCAGCTCCTACAAGCAGTAGCAGTACAACTAAAGAAATAATAAAAAAAAACCCCGGAAAGTACCAAGATTTGGCAAGAGCAATTGAAAAGACTAACAATGACAAAAAAGCAACTGCAACAATAACAACTACGACAATAACGACAGCAACAACAAAACCTTCATGAGAGTGTCGGGGGGATTTAGCAATGCTGCTAACTGGGGACGCAACATAAAGGAAATTATAAATGTGAATTAAATAAGTAAATATAATTATAGAAAGTGTACAAACAATTAATCTTAAGAGAATACCGACTTACATTCCAGACTTGCCATGGGGAAGGATCTCGGCTATTTTGGACCTCTGAGCCTCTTGCCTCAGGCAGCCATGCTGAAGAAATTGGGGTCGATGTTAATGGCCATTGCATTAGATCATCCATTGTGCCAACTAAGCCATCGTCAACATCGTCGTTACGAGCTAGCAGATCCTGGAGCTTCTTCAACTGCTGGTCGGTCTCTTCCTTTTCCGCTTGCCTTATTTGTTGCTGCTCCCTCTCTCGTTTCCTGATGTCTTCTTCAGTTTCCTTCACTTCTAATTCTCCTTCCACCTCCAGTTTCCTGATGTCTTCTCTTTTCTTTTCTTCCAATTCTCTCTCCCACCTCTCGATCTCCATCTCTCTTCTCCTGAAGTTCTCTTCCCTTTTTCGTTCTTCCAATTCTCTCTCCCTCTCTCGTCTCCTGATGTTTTCTTCACGTTTCTTCACTTCTAATTCTCTTTCCACCTCCAGTCTCTTGATATCTTCTCTTTTCTTTTCTTCCAATTCTCTTTCCCGGCTCTCGATCTCCAGCTCTCTTCTCCTGAAGTTTTCTTCCCTTTTCCTTTCTTCCAATTCTTTCACCCGCTCCCGTCCCATGACGTCTTCTTTCCTTCTCTTGTTTTCTAACTCTCTCTCCACTGTTGCTCGTTTGTTGGAGTCTTCTTTCGCTGCTGCTGCTGCTTCTTCTACTTCTTCTTCTTCTACTACTACTGCTTTCTGCTCGTTCTTCGCCTTCTCTACCGTTTTACTGCCGTCACCCTTACCGGACGCACGCATTCTCTGCCAGGCCAATTCCGTCTTCTTCCTCTCATCAGTGTACTCTTTGTACAGGTCCCTTTCACTGACAACTTTCTTTCTTTTGACAGGAGGCTGTTCTGGCTCTGGCTTTTTCGCAGCTTCCTCCACTTCATTCTGACTTTCAACTTGTTTGCTCTTTGAAGCAGTAGCTGGTTCTGGCTCTCGCTCTTTTGCTGACTTTGCCAATTCCTTTTGACCTTGCATGCTTTTAGTCGAAACTGTCAATTAATCAGATGAATGTACATTTATCAAAAACCGAGTTGTTAATAAGTACAGTTTAACCCTAAGGCGCACAATGTAATGGGGTTCCCTTTGATATTCACATTAAATTTTTTTTTAATCTGAAGGGTAAAAAACATCAATTCATGTGAATGGCTGTCGAATTTTTTCAAAGATGATTGCAAGAAATCTCGCGCACTCATGGGCTAATTTTCATTGTCATTAAGCGGACAGACTTAACTTAAGACTATAATTTATGCGAGTGAGAGAAAGACAATTTGACAATTTGTTATTGTAAAAGACAAATTGACGTCAGTTTTTCATGCTTCTGTACTGTCCTGCGGATCCACTCGGCTATCGTCTCCTAGATTTTCAGCTGCTTGACAATGTAATTAATTGTCAATAACAGGACAGACGCATAAAAAACTTGCCTTGTTAACAGCAGGCCACTAATAAATTTTTAAGAAAGGACAACGCTTTTCAGTTGTAAATGCATGTTTCGACAGTAACTTCTGTCACCATCAGTTACAACTAGAGTGAATTTGATATACAAGTTAAAGTACAAATGCAAAATTATTTCAAACCAGAGTGAGTGACTGAACTGACGCTATCTCGCAGGCCAAAAATAGTCTGATCAAATAAAAAGTAAATCAAACAAAATTCAACTTACCGTTTCGTTGCTTTTCCCACGGTAAAACTACAAAGGCATTGTACCAACGGGATGCAAACTTCACTCTAATTTTTATTCCAGCAGCGAGGCTTGCAGGGCTTGGAGGGTCGATTGTTTTCCTTGGCACATATTGCTCTTTGCCATTCCACGCACACTTAGTGTCCCATCTTATAAGCACCTTCTTTGCAGTCATGGTTTAAAATAACTATTTGTGCTTTCCACTCTGTAACTAAATGACTGAGGATATCGTATGGGTCGCAGAGGATTTTATACCATTGCAATTCTCGAAAGTTTTTCGACCTTTCTCAAGTAACGTGCCATCTTCCGGCATACCTTCACACTCTACATTGTGTGTCACGTTATAGTTACGTCAAAAACATTTCGCTGCACGAAACATTTCCTCGTGTACGCAAAAGTCTGCTACTGCTTACAAAATAGAGGTACTTTTTATTGACACTAATAAAATGGAGTAAAATGGTCATCAAAAGCCGTTTTACTATAGGAGCTACATCTACAGTAATCACAACCACCTAAATGTATTCTAATCACCCCTATCAGTCTTTAAAGTGTTTCCAACATAAACTACTATTAGTATCGTACAAATAGCTCAGTTATTGCTTGGTTTTAACACGCAAACCTGATGCCAAATATTTAAAATTTTCTCACATAGGCCTGCCCTATTCGTTAGACAGGTAATTATATTGTTTCCACTGCAGAGTTAGTCAGAATTAGCGTGATATTTTGGTGCTATATGTAGGTCTAAAAAGGCTCTTTTTTCTTGGTCTTCGATAACATTAAAAGCTCAATTTCTGAAGCTACGATAGAGTTGATACCCAAATAGCACGGCTTTGCTGTGGTCCCATAAGTATTTTTAAGCGAATATTTTGTTTTCTATGGAGCCCTTTCCTTCACATAAGCCTTCAAGTACAGTAACTTATTTCTCAGATGTCATGTCACGTTAAATTTATTACAGTTTCTGTACTGCAGGAAATGTTTATTGAGGGTGGTAAAGAGTATTAACGTGACTGGCCATACTTTTTACTCGTGAATCGTAATTTCGCAGGATTTCACTAGTGGCTTTTTCAACAATTCTGTCAAATGAAAATGTGACGTTTTATTCCACGTCTTCAACCCTTCTTTAGATTACATGTATTTGACACCTGTCATTACGTGAGTAAACATTGCCTGACCATGAAAGGCAATCCGCATTCGAACAAGGTTGTGCGTTAGGGAATTTCGAAATCTAATTAATTTTGTGAATATAGGAGAAACTTTTTTCGTGGTGCATGAAATGCGTATTTTTATTTTCCACGAATTGCGAAAGCAACTTTCTAATTTTCGTGACACGTGATCTAGCCCCCCCTGTTTATAACCGTCTTCGATGACCGCGCCGAAACAATTGGCGATTTCCTGGGCGTTTATTTCATGCCGCTTGCAAACGCGAAGACACATTCTTCTTACGTGAGATATTAGCCGTGGGAACAGGCAAATTTCATTGGCTAGTCGATTAACATGACCAATTATTCAATCTGTTGAGTTTGCATGGAGCAAGAGAACAACATAGTAACTGAGAGACAGCAATGCAATGCAACACGGATAGCCGATCCAAATCAACCTTGATGGATACAGAGTTTGTTTTTACAGCTTACAACGCTGCATGAAATAGTAAACTTCTTTCAAATAGAAAAAAACTGTGGTTCTCCTTAGCTTTACAAACATTATGCTGTGAATAACAGTTTCTGCCCTCTGTTTAACTGGGGAGAAGATTGAACTGTAGTTAATACTTGAAACTTGAGACACTCATCTGTCCCGGCGCATGAATTGAATCGATCACACGGAGAAACGGCCGTCTCCGCGTGATGCAAATACCTCACAAGACAACCAAAGAAAGACACAAACACACAGGTAAATCATTTAGTTTGATGCCATAAATATGAACAGGCTAATTAAAGCACAAAGGCTCCCTGTGATATCGCAAAATGAAAGACACACTCGTTCCCGCGTGTTGCAGAATTGTAGCAGATTTTACCTACGTGCAAATATTTTCGACAAGAAAATTAGCAACACAAAATTTTCGTTTCGCAAGTTGGATGAAGTTACGTTGGCGTAAATTTCACGGAAATGGTAATGTGAAGTGTATTGTGTATTGTCGCTGAAGACTCGTGCATTTGGCTCACTGTATAGACCATAACTTACATTACATTTTTAGTACGATATTAAGGAGCGTTCATATCATTATTTTGTATTTTCATCAAAACAATAAGTTTCCACTTTGACTGAGAATGATGGCGAAAATAAGTTTTACATACGATCCAGTAAGCCAGCTTGGCATAATAATTCTAATAACGCCATGATTTCAAAAGGCGTGGGAACGATAATGCTGAATAATCTGTCATAACAGCTTTACTATTAAATAAATTATTGCGTTTAAACGCTCATTTAAAGAAAACATTCGCCAAAGGAAAAACGCGCTAAAACATTTTGTAAACGCGTTTAAACGTTTTTTTAGCCCGTTTAAACGGTGTTTAAACACATTTTGGTCTGAAACGTGAATAAACGCGTTTTTCTCTTTTCACCTTTAACCACTTTTTCCAAAATAGGGTCACATATTTGTTTGGACATTTATAATTCATGACTAAAACCGGCAATTTGAACAGAGATAATGGTAAAACACTATTTAATCATTGCTTATTACATGTAATTTGTTTGAGAGGACTGGGTGTAAAAACGAATGCAAATGCGGCATTCAAAACATAACACTTGCAGGCACAACACCGTAAATGATTACCCTATGGAGCCACTTTAAAATCATTAATGTATTTTACCCTCATCCATGTCAACATCCTGTGCTGCTGCCGAGCCAGTAGTCAAATTACCAGAAGCAGCTCCTGATGGTCCAGTATCAGTCTTGATTAATCCTGTAGAAGTCAGTTTTGTGCCACCAACAAAAGTGATTTTTGGAGCAGCCATCTTCTTAGGTGGTGGTTTCCGCATTGGCCCTTTGTTGCCATTACCAGGTTTTTTGTCCCCATTTTCTTTCATACCCTCCTTGGGTTCTGGAGGTTTAATTGGTGTTGGCTCAGGAATGGGTTTACCAAGCTTCTGGTGCAGTTTTACAACCTACAAAGACATAATCCTAGTCTATGACAATGTTTGTGCTAAATTATTGGCATGTTTCTTTTGCTCCTCATACCTCATAACATAAAGAAACTACTGAACATGATTACTCTCCTTGTTCATTTTCCTTGACGCACAATCCAATTTATACAATGCACACATGATAGGTAAACAGCTAAGATGTGCTACAAAGTCTAGCATTGTTTGTTTGTTTGTTTTTTTTCAAAACACTGGACAAAAGAAAACATTTTGTTGTTACTGTTAATCTTTTCCTTCATGTTTGAAAGAGAATTTCAGTTTAACTTTCACAAAAGTAGACTGAAAAATAAAATGCAATTACCAAGAATGGACTGCAGGAACACATTAATTAATCAGCAGAGTTTTAAAACAAACATATAATAATACTTTATTGAACTGCATGAAGCTTGGTCTGTCAGTATTGGAGAACATACATTGCACATGTACGTCACATTCTCTCTTTTATTGCAGGTTTATGGCCCTTGCCGTAAGGTATCATGGTAGGTGGATTGACAGTGTTTGGAAATCGCGCTCTTACACTGGCGCTTTGAATGAAAACCCCATCAACCTATACATTTTCTGAAAGCTTCATAGTTATAGAATACAATCATATCTTTGAAATTTTCTAAAAAGTTATTGTCACAGTGATATTAAAAGAAATACCCAGAAACACTGCTTCGCTTAAACTGGTTCGCTTCCGCACGTAAATTATGGGAGCGGCGCGATTGACATCGGAAATGTTTTCTCACACATCTCCCTCAAAAATCATGTCTGCGATTTTCCAGATGTGGTTTGGTTTTTTTTCTACACCTTCCTAAACTTTGATATTTTTAATGTGGACGTTTCCTTCTACAAAAGAGGCCATAAGTTTGAAACGGAAGCGAAATTAAACAAAGCTCAACATGGTTTTTTGAAGGAGGTATCCTAGAACATACCTGCCAATTTTCAGCCTATTCGATTGGAAGATGCGCATAAATGAACTAAAAATGTTCATCCTTATATGCAGTTTTATTTTATCGAGAAAAACACGAAAAACCTTTTATGAGATTTGTATGAATAGGTGTTAAAAATCCCCTCCGCACTGACAGATGTTGGCAAGGGTCAGTTTACCACAACAATGGGTTATGGCAACTTGAAATACACAGACGACTAATATTCTGGTGCGGAAATCCACGTCGCAGTGAAGTCGTCCGAGAAGGGACAAACTACAAGTTAAACTGCCGTAATCTTTTACTTAAAAGATTTCGTCAGTGGCATTGGTATTATGTTGCTTAAGTTTAGGCTCCTTCGTTTTCAAGACATTTTTTGAAACCATGCCTCATGAAGCCAAAAACCAGGAAAAAGAGGAAATCTCAAGGTCTACATTGTCAACATCTACATCTGCGCTTGACTCTCTCATTGTGGAAGTTTCTGAATCGTGTCCGTTCTACAACACTTTTGTGCGACTAGCACTTGTTGTATTTTGTCCTTTAGCTTCATTGGCGGGACTAGTGTACTCGAGTTCCTTCAACCATTCTTCTTGGTTACAGTGCGACCCACGGTTGCTCAGAGCCAAAGATCTTGTTCGACGCTGAACCTGTGGGTTCCACCAGATTTTCGCCTCTTCGGCCTCTTCAAAGACGAAAATGGGCAAGAATTTTTTGTCCTGACATAAAGAAAATTTGACAAGAACGAAAGCCAACTTGCCATGAAACAACCAGATCAGGAACAGTTCGCGTGCACAAATGAAATATCAGACCGCATTTTTTGTAAAAATCCACCTACCATGATACCTGAAGTTCAGACCACAAACTTGCAAAGCTCAACATCAAATACACCTACTTCGTTCAAAAACACAAACAAAGGTTTACAGTCTCTTTATTGTATAATAGGCATGGAAGTACATGTACCTTTTGATGCTTTGACCCTTTAAGATGGGCAGCAAATGCATCCGTCCCTGTACAAGTAACATCACAGAGTTCGCATCGATAAGCATTTGAAGGTAGTGATTCTTTTTCCTTTTGCTTTGCAGCCTGTTCCTTCTTCTTGTGTTTTTGACCTTCTAAATGTTCTCTGTAAGTCTGAAAATTGAATTGAATTTCAAATTAATAGTTTTTCATTGAATTTCTTAGTATTGCTACCACTTTTCTTGCTGCAGTAATATGTCACGTAACATAGAAATCATTGTCATCTTTTACATTTGCTGCAGTGTAAATGAAAAGAAAAAAATAATAGCAAATGTTAAAGGCAGCAAGGAGACCTCCAAAACCCACCAGGCTTATAGTTGCTAATATAGGGTAAATTTCAAGTTTGCATGCACTGCATGACGAGTAACATGTTGCTGCCACTTGCAGAATGGTGGTAATGCATCTAACAACACTTTCCAACTTGCAATGCAACATTTTTACTGGCAAATTTGCAAGGAAAAATGTCGCCAATATTAGTTGGCCTGCATACTGCATTCTACAGTGAATAAAATATACAAGCTGAACCTGGTTTGGAATCTCACTCAAATTCAAACAAACCATAGTAACCTTGTAGAACTTTAATTTCACATATTTTAGCAGCTAGACGTGGTCAAAATTGAGAGCAAAATAAAGTTCATAAAATATTCAAATTGCAAAGAAAAAGATACAGGTACTAAACTGACAGAAAATTTAGGCCATAAGCGTCAATAGAGATTTAAAAAGATAACAATTTGACATTTTTCTACTTTGTCAAGATGAAATCAGAAAACACAGGTTGCAACTTTTATGTCCTTCAGTGACACACTGTACTGACAAACATCATGTAAGCTTTAAGTAGAATGTCAAAATTTAAAATATTTTGTTCCACTCACCTGAGGCCCAGCACAGCTTATCTTGCAAACATCACAGTAATGAAGCTGAGGCTGCTTAGGTGGTGGTTTTGGCTTCATCATAGGCTGTTTTTGCTGTCCGGCTCCAATCTTGTTCTTCCATCCTTGCCTTTGTGGTGCCTGTTGATGATGCTGCTGTTGAACAAAGGCCGCTGCAGCATTGTAAACAGCTGCTTCGTAAGCTTGGGGTTGATAATTTGCTGCATTCCCTGTCGAAGAACCGCCAAAACTGGATGTGTTGTAGGAGCTTGCTTGATAAGCGGTTGTTTGCGTGCGAGCGTTCGAGTACGGGTAAGCCACAGTCGAAGATTGCGAAGAGTACGCTTGGGTCGGATGTGTTTTAGCTATCACCGGCGTCGCACTCACAGAAGTCGGATAAACATTTGTCCCAGACGTTGGATAAGCGGCTTTGGTTGCCCCAGTGGTGTTCTGAGCGTAGTAAGCGCTTTGTCCACCTTGCACATTCGAGGACGGCTGTTGTGAATAGTAGGACGCCTTGGTTTCGTAAGCTTCTCTGTCGTAATACTGAGCGGAGCCGTGGTGAGCTTGATAAGCACCGTGAGTTGCTTGATAGGACGCATTTGCCGGTGGTGGTGGCGGTGGAGCATCTTGTTGTCTTGCCGTGTAGCCATAAGCACCTCCTTGAGCGGAAGATCCTTGCTGACCATAAGCGGTTGTACCAGCAGAATATGGCGCTTGAACAACTTGCCTCGGAGCCTGGTTTTGTGGCGGAACGTAGTGTCCCCCAGCGGGTGCAGAAGCTTGAACTCCGTAACCAGTAGTTCCTTGGGGTGTTCCGTAACTGGTTTGTATCGACGGATTTTGAGCTTGGGTAAAACCTTGGGAGTGTTGGCCGCCCGAAGAGTAGCCGTAATAATTGCTCGCGGCCATGTTGGGTAAAAGGGGAAGAAGGCACGTGTTCAGGACGTCAAACCGGCAAAGCGCAATGCGCAAACTGGACGCTACTTTCTTGAAAGCGAGGCTAATTGTAGGCACGCAATTCGTTCTCAGGGATTTGTTTTCAGTGGATAGACAGGAGCTCGGGGAATTATCCAGGGCGGAATGGACATTTAAAAGGGAACCTCGACTAAAAATAGTTTTGTTGTCAAATAATTTTTCATTCAGAGTTTGTGCGTGTAAAATGGCGCACGCAGTGACTTAAAAAGTCAGATCAAAAGCTGGACAGTGAATGAGGAAATTTTTTCAATATAAACAGAATGCCAATAAAGCAGCAATAATAAAATTTCGTGTTACCTCAGACTAAAAACCTTATTAATGCGTAATCACGCAAAAGTCTAAGGAAAAGGTCAGCAATTATAAATGATTTGATGATTTTGGATGCAGCGTGGCCGAGTAGTTAGGGCGCCGGACTCAAAATCCGCAGGTCACGAGTTCAAGTCCCGCTCTGACCACTTAGCTAGAGTTGTTTCTCGGTAGACCGTAGTTCAACTCCTCGGTCATGCTTGTAAATAGCCAACTGGTCTGCCTCCCGCCGGTTGGGATTTTTAAGCCTATACATTTAGTTGATATATTTGTTTCTTTCATTTAACGTGGTATGTCTGTGAACTAGCAAGGTGTAGCTAAGCGCAGTGACCTCTATAAACAACTACATTTGAAAATTTTTTTGAGAGAGAGAACATTATTTACCAGCGATTTTCAAGACCTCCACCACAGTTGTTCACTAAATGGACCTTCCAGCTAGAAAATTACACTGAGATATTTGATTAACTTGTACGTTGTGGAATGTTGTTTAATTTACAACATTATTCCTCTCAATCATTTGTAAACTTATCACTCTTTACATTACTATTAATGTTTAAGCCATCGTTCCATGATTACCGAAAGCAGTTTAACGTGTTTACTTTGGCTTATCACCTCTTATGCAGAACTCAGTTGCTTGAAATCACCCAACAAATGCTTAAACTAATCACACAAAACATTGTTTTTTGAGCCAATCAGGAGCGAATCAAAACCAAGTGCGATTTGAGTTACGGTTGCAAGTTACGTTTTTTTTGTTGAATTCTCTAACTGGTCACTAAATTTGGTGTTACAATCGGCATAGAAGAATAGAGCAAACAAGCTGGGTCCTTTTCAAGTGAATCGTGACTGTACTTGCTAAACGGATTGCATGTTTTCCCCCGCGTTTGACACTGATACCGTTTGGCTTCGAGTTTTGATTGGTTCATGGTGATGGTGTATTATTTACGACTTGATAAAGGCCGGATGTGGCTATCTCGGCTCTAGTCACGACGATGGAGTTAATCCACGAAGATGCTGTTCGTCCGAGCTGTGGCGGGTTTTCGTTTAAAAACGCGTAAACCTGAAGAGACGTCTAGCTTACTTAGAACAAAACGTAACAAAAAGAAAATTTCAGCACAAATTGCGCGCAAATTAACTAGAAACTAAAGGGCGCAGGTAAAAATTACGACGTGGAATAGCACGGAGACCAACTACATAAAATGAAAATCAAGAAGAAAGCCTCGGTGACTTACAAACACAATTCATGCTACTGGAGAAAATCTCCCTGGAAAAAAGGTTTTCTCCTAAAGAACTTTATTGGGCTGACCAAATGTCTATTTACATAAAATAGCGCAAAACTCAAAAGGTGCTCAATACGGACCACTTTTAAATCGCTTTTTTTTTTTCACTGACAAGAAGGGTATATCAAAGATATCAGTGTTATAACAGAATTACAAAACAGTAGAGCCATGACCATGGTGTCTTGTCCTCTAACTAAGCCAAGCAATCCGGGAAACAAGCAGGGACGCATCATTTCAGAATTTTAGTTGAGCCAGCATTGTAGTCAGAGACGTTGCTATGCAATAGCGTGTCATTATGACATCACGCTGACATGACAACATTCGGTGTTTTCGCATGAGCTCATAAAATTATCTGATTAGTTTACGTAAAATCGTAAGCCTATGCGGTCGCTTTTAAGAATGGTTGCTTTTGTTAGCACTTGTTTTCGCCGGCTGTGATAGCAACTCATGCCACGAACCAAATAGCTTTCGCTTATACTGTAGACTAGAGTCGCTGAGTTTCTTTTTGACAAAACGCTTCTTTTTACTTTCCGATGCGCTTTCATCCGTTTGACTGTCAATGTCACTGCAGCTAGACTGACGTAAGTCGCTCAGATGCAACATCGGGAACTCGGATGGACTCATCTTTCGTCTTCGTGCTCGTATTTCTCGAAGTAACTCGTAAAAGCATTTATCCACGCCGTCGTACTCTGCGGCAGAAGCTTCGCCAAACGACCAGCCGTATCTTTGCGCCAAATTCTGTCCTTCTCTTTTAGCAACGGTGCGATGCTCCTCCAGGTCGGTTTTGTTTCCAATAAGGAGAAGGGAGGCTGGACCCTGGTTTGCGCGGTCACATGACTCCTCGATCATTTCCTTATAACGCGGAACGGTGATGTAACTTTTCCTGTCGGTAACGGAGTACACGATAACGAAACCATCTCCCGTTTGGAGAAAATTCTCCGTGAGTTTGGACGTTGAGTTCTAAAAAAGGAATATTAAAAAGATCAGCGCCGACTTCAAATTTACTTTTATTTTTTTCAGTAATGATTCCTAGCTTATCAGAAAGCTTCAGAGACTGGGCCACAGGAAACTCAGGTTTTCCAAACAACCGCGAGAAACATCGCCGCAAATATGTGGATACCAGGCCCAACATGGTCTCGTTACAGCAAAAGTTTTTACTCATTAAGTTTTTCGGCTAATGGATAGACTGCAAGCAGTCTCTCTTTTCCTCTAAAATCCGTGGGGAAGAACGCAAAACAAGTAAGAGTCCGGGTGTGACTGTGAGCGTGGCGTGCGAGCTAGTAGCGCACGCCCGCGCTACTAACGGCTCGCGGCATCGCCACTCGCCACTTGCACTTCCGCTCATAGTCACGCTCGCGCGCTTACTTGTTTGCGTTCTTCCTCGCGGATTTTCGAGGAAAAGAGAGACTGCTCGTAGTCTAGCCAGTAGACATCTCTCAGTTCGACATTCGTCTGGCTTAGCTCACTCAAATTTCTTAAAGAAAACAGTAAAGAAAGGCTTACCCTGCAAGCCGTGTCCAATATATCAATGGTGACTTCCTCACCATCTACTCTCACAGTACGGCGATAACAATCCTCTAAAAGGAAAGAAGTCATATCTTCAGGAAACTGAAGCTGCCAAAGGAGCTAGAGTACAACTGTTAGTTTAACCCACGATGGTGCGCCCTCCCCACATCTACACATGATTGCAGGTTACTGTTACGCCAATCACAAAGGATAGAATGGGCACAACCCATGTAATATTAACGCTATTACCTCCACAGCCTCAAATGTAAGTCGTTTCGTCCAAGTCGGGAGACGCCAAGTTCTGAGGACGAACGTGCCAACCCTAAGGGTGACCAACTCTTCTCCTGTTCGTTCACTGGGCGTTTAATTTTCACTGACCCCCTTACCCATCTGTTGCTGTACTTTCGAGTCTTGTTTTTGTTCTTGTTTTATTTTTTGCCATTTACAAATATATTTATAACATATCAATGTATATAAGCCAAGGAAGCCCAGGGAAGCCAATAAGGCTTATGTAAAGGAGTACCATAAAGATACCCAAGACTTAACATGCAAAATAATAAAAATGTTGTCATCGGCACACAAAATGATCATAATTTAGGATAAAAAGTAGTTAAGCAAAACTTAACCCGCGAATGTGCAAAAGCAAAGGGAGGAAAAAAAAGCGAAAAAAGCACACACAAGCACACTAAGAGAAGTGACATATAGAGTCAGTAGAAAGAAGTGATTTACTAGTGGTAAATCACTACTTAAAGCAAAATCTGTTTGAAGAACAAGGAAGTCAGAGTCCAACTGAAGTCAAAAGAACGTTATACTTACCAATGGTAGGATCATATTCCCCAATGAATCGATGGCACAGAAACCTTACCAACAGCGCTGCAAAATAAGGAAATGCGACAATGTTATCACTAGACTCACCAGAATATAATTTCTCTTATAGTACGAATGCGTCGTCAAGCGCTAAAGGTCAAAAGAGAAGGTGAAAGAAATAATCCATAAACAGAAATTAAAATGACAAATATTTAGTGAAAACAGCAAGATAAAAAATAGTTTACCCCATCAAGTAATAGACAAGCCACGGCCGTACATTGCGAATATTTTGAGTTGAAAACTGATCAATCCCGGAAAGCTACCCTCATCGACTAATAAGGCCGTATTTCCCGGAAGGCTTCCGATAAAGTGCATAGTCATCTATAAATAACTTGGACAGTTTCTTTTGGTCCGGTTTCATTGAACAATGATTATTCAGTGAATTGATTGATCAATTTGACTCGCTACTTCAGTTCTTGGTGAACGCTAGCAGAGCATTTTTTTTTTATTAATCGTGTTGGAAAGCACGATTCAACATGTCGATCCAATAAAATGCCACTTAATGACGCTACAAACACACAAACGCACTTTTATTTAAGTCAGCGATTAGTTAAATAAGCCATCCTTTAATTTCGTTATCTTCCTTTGGTAATCTCCTTTGAGATTTCCACGAGTGGGTTGAGAAAACCTTCTGGGCGTGTCTCGTATATCCTGTTTCGCCTCAATTTTCTGAATGGCTCATACTTCAATAAGCATGCAGACCTTGCCAGACATGAATACTTCTCATAGCTTCCGTGAGGTGGTCTTGAATTGTGTTTACAGTTAAATATTATTAGTTATTTCAGTACTGTTCATATTCATAATATAAATATATGAACAGCAGTGAAATAACTTAAAAGCGTGCTGTGTTTGAGAGGAACACACTTTGTAAGGGACCGTTCATTTTTTATGAGGGAGGGGGGGCTGGTGGGATTTGGGAAGTACCATTTAAAAATCGCATGACCCCCCCTCAGCTTACCAATTTTTTCATATGGCCCCCCCTTATAGCGGTAATTTTTTGGGATGACCCCCCCCCAAAAAAAAAAAAATTGAACAAACAATATTTAGATTTCAACTTTTTTAATATTTCTCTATTATCCCCCTACTTCACGTTATTGTGCTCACTATGAAGACAAAATTAGAATCCCTATACTACAGAGAGCTGTTGTTTAAAAAACAAATCAAAAGGAAAAGAAGTCAATTTCGGATCTCCTAGTTATGGCTCGCCCTGAGCGTGTGGCATTTGGCCTCTCATTGGCATCTTCCTCATCTGAATTGATGAATGCAAGAATGACGTCACTTGAGTCATCTTCTCCCCCAGGGTCAATGGCATCACTGTCATACTCATCATTGTCACTTCCATCCATTTCACTGCTGTCAGCACTTGCCCTGTTGTCATTTTGTGTCCTGGCATTTCTCAGTGTTGGTTGGCCAGCTCTGAGAGGACTCTTCTGCTGCAAGCATGAATGTCTTACAATTGCCTTTACTTTCTCACTCTTGTTGCGTTTCAAATGCTGCTTCAGCCCGTGGTGGTTCAAGTACTTGTTTAGTTCTGGAACACAGAGCTTTTCAAGCTTGGTTAGATCTTCGCACAACTCAGTCCAAGGATAATCCTCATGTGATTTATCTTTTGCGTCCCTACTTAACTTTGCCTTTTCTCCTGCTCTCTTTTTCCTTTTTAATTCCAGCACTTCAAGATGCTGAAGATAATCCACCACAAACTTTGATTTGACAATAAACTTATCTGCAAACAGAGCAACGCTCTCTGGGTCAGATAAAACCAGCCTGCCACTTCCATGCTCTTTCTTCGCTTGGACCCTTAGCTGCCAGTCATCTGGATCACGCCCTTCTTTTGGGGTCTTCTGGTAGGAGAGGTAGTGGTATTCCGGTAGGCAGGAATGGTCAGGAACTGGTTTAGGGTATCTTTCTATGGGTGGTCCAGTCCATTCACAACAAAGAGAACAAATTTCTCCTTCCTTTTCTTGACAGGACAACTTTAGAAACTCCCTGTAGTTCTCCCCCTCCTCATAGTGCTCATTCATAAACTTCTCAATCTTACGGAAGTAACAGTGGCCTGGAAGAGAGTCTTTCCTTGCGCCTGCATTGTGATACTGAACCAAGTACAAAGTGTTGTGAGAAAACTGGAAATCTGTTGATGTGTTGTGTGAAACACATTGTTACATTTAATTTACAGATGTCTTTATTTGGAAGGTTTTTCCCTCTACTCTAGTGACAGGCATGTACAAATGTTGCCCTGTGCAGGTAGAACAAAAAGCTATGAGTGTTCTCAAATCTTGCAAATAGTGGATTACTATTTATAAATTTTAGCATACTTGTTATGGTTTAAATTTATCTATGGTTTAAAATTTCTTAATTTTCAATGTCTCAAGTTCATTGTCATAATTCAGAACAAAGAGAAATGAAAATCCAATTGGTTTGAAAATTTTAGCCAAAACTAAATTTAAACCATAACATACCCATGAAGGGCTTTTCCAATCGGGAAAAGAGTGCATTACTACATGAGCATCATGAAAGAGGCTCATTCCAAAATGCGCAATAATGGCGAAAGCAACGAGTCGTTTAAGAAAAGGTTTACAGCTGAACGATCCAGGCAGTTTGACATCTTACAAGCAAAAGAAGCAATCTCTCTAAGTGCGGATGGCTGTTCAGAAAGGGCGAGTGAGTTTTCCATGCCAGGGTACCAGTTGAAGCCCAGTGATGGACGAAAACTGAACTTCTCCATCAAAGAGCACAGAGCAATGGTGGAAAAGTTGAATGTCATATTGAAAGATGTAAAGGAACACGATTCCACACTCTTTCAGTCCAATTGGCTTGCTTTGAAGCAGGGCGAAGAATTTGCCCACAGTTTTAATGTAAAACAGATCAAATGTATAGAAGCTAAGTTGACGAAGGTCACGCAGGACATGGAAGCACTAGAAAATAAGAAGAGCAATTATAACAGCATATTCAAGGGCATACTCAAACAGCACATTAACAAAAGGAGAAGGAAAAAAGAAAACCACAGAAAGTCAAATGAAAGAAAGAGGAAGCGGACTGAAAACAACGTCCAACGAGTTTATGGAATCTGTGTTGGAAACCTGCTAGGAAATGATTTTCCAAAATGCCTTGCGTACCCTCCTAGAACGGCCGTCCCGGAAGAGTGTATTAAAGTTGTGGATGTTGCCACGTCGTTATTTAGAAGAGATGGGCCATACATCGCACAGCTCTTGGAAGGGAATTATTTCACCAATGCTGCAAGAAGCAGAATCACCAGAAACCTTGAGCAGGAAGTCAGAGATTATGTTTACACCTTCATGTACCCTGAAGAGTACACTCTGACGGAAAGCATTGCTGCTTCTTGCAGCATTGGTGAAAGAGACTCCCATAGCAGCACAAGCGGCAATGAAGAACTCGACGACAGCGAAGATAAAGATGAGTGCCAGTGAAAGTTGCATTCGAAAATAAGTGTTAAATACTTCTTTTCAGTAGCTACAGATGCTTTTTGTCGCCAAACGTTTTTTTTAAAGCAGAAGGAGAGTTTGTAATAAATTTGTATCCTGCCTTCTATGTTTATTCTATAGCAATTTTTTTGATATTCAAACATTATGCCATTTTAAAGTTTTACTAAAATATTTCACATGACCCCCCCTTTTTCCCTTATTTTTTTGGGATGGCCCCCCCTCGAAAGCCATTTTTTTTCGCATGTCCCCCCCCCCAAATCCCACCAGCCCCCCCTACCTTATAAAAAATGAACGGTCCCTAACAAAGGAGAAATTGGCTCCGTCTCTGAATTCTTTTTAATCCGCAACTGACTGCTAACGGGTTAAATGACTAAAGAAATTGCAAAATCGGTGAACATGAGATTAATTATCCAACACGTACGTGTCGCATTTTTCTAAAGACCTTTGGTAATAAAACTAAGTTGCATATTTGATTGCAAATTTCTCTCTGCTCTGATCCAAGACCTAGAAGTCAAGTACGTTCTCGACAGATGATGATGTCTACCAAAATTAAACAGTAGTTATATTTGCCGGACAATCGATCAATGACCTCGCTAACAACTGCTAATTCCTCTCGGCGATTACATAGTATCAAACGTCTCTTTCATTCCATGGAGGAAATAGTGATATTCCGTCTTAAACCTACACAGAACGGTACTACTGCTGCAATCAGGAAATTACTTTTAATAAGCATCCTCAGTTCTAAGTTACTTCATGCAATAATTCATTTCATGTAAAATGAAAGTGTAAGGCATAACTGAGCTATTTCTAAATTTGCTACACAAAAACTTCCTTTCCCGCGGCTTCAATTCGTTTCTAAGCAGCGCATGCTAACTCCTCTCGTTTGACAAATACATAAACTGGCATTTTCTAGTACATATTGGACATTAAAGTAGTCTTCTACCGAGCTTGATAAACGCGCCTTGCTAGGTCAAATCCCCTACATTTCTATTGAGATCGATGATCTAACATATCCCAGACAGACAGAAGTAAAGCGAATGATGCAAGTTTACAACAACCTGACGTACTTTCACCAAACTTCTTCCCAGTCTCTGGCGCTTTGCAAGCAAACCTAGACAATATTAAGAATCAGTAAACAATCTTCTGCCTCTGGTCGATCGCCGCCAAATTGCGAGAAATTAACGAGTGCGAACGCATAAGGCAAGGCCAAATCATTCGAGAAGTTTCTTGTATTAAACACGGATATCGAGATACGAAAATGAACCAACACAAACGAACCAGTATATAAGAAGGGCAAGCTATAAGTGGCTAGCGCTATCGCTTGTCAATAAACGGTGAAAACGTGATTCCAAATGGGAGCAAAAAATCTTTGTTAGACAATGACACGTTCCGATTTCTAAGAAGACAGTTTTAAATTTCCCATTCTTCGAGCCCTTTAACACAAATATAAATTCAGTAAATGAAACCTCCTTACCTGTTTTCCCAACTCCTTCATTGCCAAGCAAGGCAATTTTATAAACTCTCTCTGTCATGGTGAGTGTTATAAAGCAATAGCTCTTGGCAATGAAATGCTCACACGAAACGAAGATTGAAGGCGAACTAATCAAATCGGCAGACCACTCAACAAACAAACAGTAACCCAATCAGTGATAACCTCTTCTCCTGGCTTAATCTAGAAGTGCTTCCTTTGTACAACAGCTGTTAAAAGAAGAAACGTCGATTGACATTTTCAAAAATGTCACTTTGTTACTCAACCCACTACGATGATGCAGGACAGACTAAAATAATCACAAATCCCAGACGAATTAAAAACAACAAAAGCGCATCATGATGATGGCAGATAGCTAAGATAAGTAAGATACCGAGATTTCACTGGTACAATGTAGATGAAAGATTTATTACGTTGTGTGCTGATAAGCGTACTTCCATCAATTAACCACGACAAATATTTGGGCTTTTGCGGTGTCGCAATCCGACCCCTTTTCCCGTGTCCAATACTATCTCTTACACGATTGCAGCAATGTGTGGGGGTGAAAAGGAGATGAGGGTAAAAGTTTGCAAACAGAGCTTTTTGGCTACATTTTACTCTAAAGTACAATCTTGGGATTTTGCAAGACTCCAACACGTGTCGTGAGTCTGCGATTATCGGTCAGTAGTAACGCTCAGTAACGACCTTAAGGTTGTATAAGTTTTGATTGAGAACAGATTCGGAGCAATTTCACCATCTTGAAGAAATCAATTTGTATATTAAGCAGTAAAAGATATTTAGTCAGTAAGAAAATCCCGTCAAAGCACTTTCACACAAGACAGCGCTTATAATATTCAAGTAGATGAGTTCGTACTCTCAAGTTTTTCGGCTGACCTTGGCGTAATATCCTTTTGATTAAGCACGTAGCAAGCCAACAGTTATTTGAAAATCTTACTCAATTTCCAAGTAAAAAAATAACAGCAACAACAACGACAAAAAAGTGTAAATGCACATCTACAAATTTCAGGGCCTGCCCTAATCCGCGTTACCTCAATAAAATTACTTTCATATCTTGTTTTGGCTGAGTTACTCTACATCCGAGTCCCTAAAAATCTCCAAATCACTCAATTTTTAAACTCAAATCTCCAAATTCCCATTTTGTTTTAGAATTCTCATAGAACACAAGATTTAGAAGTAAAACTCTATGAAAACGGTCTGATCTGATCTCTGTTGAGTGGTCACTTATCAAGAATCAGGAAACTTCACCCCTCCGTTACTTTTAACAGTCTCGTGGTAAGCGTTTACACCGAAGTCCCAGCAAGTGTATCTTATTTATTGCTATATCCTAAATGGTCACACTTTGAAACCTGTATTTTTAACAAAAGGATTTCACTAAAAATCACTACGCACGAAAGAATGGAAATTCCTACAAGTTATTAACGGTGAAAGAGCTGTCCCGGCAACCGGGGCACATTCGGTGAGATATGGCGGACGGCTTACAGGTTCTTGACTATATTTTCCCCTAAGAGAATTGAGACCGAACATCTTATGAAAGATTGTGCGGTTCAAAAGTAATCGCACGTTTTTCAAAATCGCCAAGTAAGTAAGTAAAACGTTCAAAGATCACTGGACAGCTCCTGTAATTTCGACACTGCAATAGTCATAACAGTTGAATCTTAATAAGTAATCGTCAACTTGAATTCGTGCGCAACTGCATGCTCAAATGCTGGGCATATCCAGTTTCTGAGGTATCCCCGAAACTAATATCTAATTTCATCCCGTTAATGGACCCTTATACATGTGAGAGGCATTAAAATATCTATGTCAAGAATCTTTACAAAGAAAAAGGTTTTCCACTTTGTTACTTCTAATGTATCAAGGAGCCGTTTGAATTCAATAAGGTTCTACTCATAAAACAACAGCACAAACTAATTGAAACCAAGTTGGAATATTCTAAAACCTGATAAACTCTTAACTTTCTATAACACAACTTGTCTATGAATTATGAGTCTTACCTTTATACAATTGTAAAGGTCTAAAAACGTATTTTTATGTTGAAGAATCGTGAATTGTTTCTTTCTGGGCCTTATGGTCCCTCTCTGTTTCTGGATCTTCCTCAAGTACGCCGTTATGAGTAAGTTTTAAGATGTCGTAAATGTCTAACGCTTCCCCTGGTGAATGAAAAGACACAAGGTAAAAATTTAACAGATATCACGGGAGTGGGGCCGGATAAAGTCCAAAACTATGCAAGGCCTAGTCACCCCACACAGGGGGAGACCTTAGTTTGCCTTACATTCTATGATTTCTTTTAAATTAAATGATATTAAACTTTAAGTGCCAAATGTATTTAAGCACTCTTGTGCTAATTGGGGATACTGTAAATAAATAAACAAGTATTGCAAATAGAACATAAACTATTAAGAATCCCAACTGGTTGGAGGCTGACCAGTTGGCTATTTACACAACGCGGTCGAGGAGTTGAGCTCGGGACTACCGAGAACAAATCCAGATAGCGGTCACTTTCTTCCCCTCTCGTTCGTGTCAGAATTCCTTCTCCTTGATTAAAACGTTTTAACTTTACTGAGGGAATCGTTCGGGACTATTCTGGCAAGTTATTTTCATGGGGATTAGGAAAAGCAGTACACAAGGCATACCAATTTCAAAAAGAATGGATATTCTGCAAACCAGAAGCGTAAGCTTCTGTACAAAAGCAATATGCTTCACTGAATATTGAAGGAGTTCTGAACAAGGAGGACGAATTGCAGACTGTAACCTCTCATCAAATTCGAAAACCTTTTCGAATATTTTCGGTCAGCTTCGGTATCTTAATCTTGAGGTGTCCTAGGTACAAAACGCACACCCCCTCTACCCCCGGAAAAAAGCTGCAACCGAAGCGTGATTACTGGCACGTCAAGTTGAGTCCCCTTTAGGGAGGGGAGGTGCCAGTGACATCAAACTTTCCATGGGGTCCAAGTCTTACACAATAGAATTCTATCTGTGTACACTTGTCTTTTGAGAATGTTTACCTAAACCACGTTATCAATTCCCCCAAAAAAACACAGCAGGATGCCGTTATGTTGATTAAACAACCCTTGTCATGCAACACTTCATATCAATTATTTAATTGTGTATATGTTGAACATAAAAGTAACGAAAATCTTCAGCTATGGAATACTGCCTTGATGTAAAACCATTTTCTCACAACTAACAGAAACGAAATGCATGGGACTGACTGAGGAGACTTCGTCAATAATAAAAAGAAACAATTAGCACTTTCAAACAATCCTGCTGTGTTTTACTTTTCGTATTGTATCATGAAACAAAAGTGCATCAATGGTTTCCCTTTGACATACAGACAAGACATTTGGATTATTTCAAACATTTTCTCATCGAATTGCTTTTGTATGTTTTAGTGATACACGAAACATTTAACCACACGTTAATCTGCACCGATAAATTTCTGCAAACACTACAACTTATTACTTACTGCACTAAAATTTGCTTGTTATGTTATCAAGTGTATTAGCACTTTGTAGCTCGTACGGGTTTGTTGTGCATTAAGAGTAAAGAGAAATTAGGGTTTAGTCAGTTCAAGTTCATTGAACTGACTGAAAGCACACTACTTTTTTACTGCGAAACACGAGCAATACTTCGCCAGTTGACAAACTAACGAGGGTATGCTATCATTTCCACGATGAAATAGTTACTATTTATTGTTTGAGAGAACTCTTTAAACTCAGTTATAAAAGTCGCCCAATACACGAGGTATGAATGCTGAGTAAACAAACTCCCGGGATTAGCAATCGTTTCAACGATAAAATGGCTACTACTTATTGTTTGCTGTGAAAATAACGAAAATCTACAAAAGAGAGATCTTACTACTACTACCAAGACAAAGTTGACAACTTTTTAAAATCAGCTATCTATAAAACTTGCTCAACATGGTTGATTTGTTTTTTTTCATTATATTTCTTCACACACCTTGCGCTATTCCTTGCCCCTTGTGGAGTCCCAGTGGGTTGGATGGAGTTTTACAGTCAAGCGTCACTTCTTTACGTAGCACTGTGTCTATATCAACAGCACTGAAGAATGCCACGGACTGAAAGGAAATAAAACACGCGCGGGGTAAATAAAGGTCAAGATGAGGTTAATTGAAAACCCGACTTGTAGTCAGTGAAAGAATATGTCGGACGTCAACGGAACTGCAACTGAGCAAGCCTCAACGGAAGCACGTAAGGTTACCATAGCAACCTCATGCTAACCGAGAAAAACAACTTTAAAAGAATTTACGGATAATTTACCAGGGGGTGGTTCTTTTAGTATTATAACTTTGATTCCAGTGCGTGGAAGAAATATTATTCCCCTTTGATATAACTTATTATCACTCAGAGGTAACGTCATGATAACTGTCCGCATTCTGGAAAAAAAAACTATGGCACTAGTAGTTCTATTCTCTCGTAAAGTAATGATCTTATCCAACACAGACACAGATAATAGTGGTCTGAATTGTTGTACCGGAACGAGAACACGTACCGGTCTGCCTTATATATGAAAATTTCACTGTCAGATCACAAAGAAAACCTGAAAATCCAGAAATATGGCTGGGCCAAATGGTTCGAAAACTTTTTGGAAATTCTTTCACTAACTTATGGATTCTTTCGGTTGGAACGGGACGTCGGAAGTTTCCGTTCCACTTCCACGTTTCCCTATAGATTTTCTCTTGCGTCTAGTCCCCTTTGAGGGCAACCGCGCTGTCTTCTGATGCGATGATGACGCTAAAGGCCATTTCCGAGTTACCATGTGCCTCAGTTTCAAAACGAGTCCTCCTGCGAAACCTTTCGCATGAAAATGAATTTGATTTGTATGAAAACGAACTATGAACATTTAAGATAAACATTTTCAGCATTTTCACATGAATGGTTTCGCACGAAGGCCCGTTTTGAAACTGTAACTCGGAAATGACCTACTGAATGCGCCATCTTTCTCAGTTCGTCGGCTAACTCTGAAAAAACCTTCTCTTCCAGTATCTCCAGGAAACCACTATAAACTGAACTCATTTCGATATGAAGGCCACGAAGTACAAACATTTTCAAATCACAAATCAACTGTGTTATATTATTCATCGTTACCTGTGGTAAGTCGCTCATTCCCAGTTTGTGCGCGAACATTGCCCTAGTGAGGAGATTGGTAATTTGTAGTGCCAGAGCCGCGCGGTACTTGTCCTTGCTTGACACCAGGTAGCGAACCTGATAGGGATTTAACGGAAAAAGGACAGGACTGTTACTGTGCGGTTAATGCATATTCTTGAACTGGTTACCTTAATATGTGTTTTCTTTGAAAAGCTATTTGACACAGAAGATGGCGAGTTGATAACTACAGTGTACTTAACCATAGGCCCTTTGCAGGATCCGGTCACATGGTACGGAATTAATTACGCTGGCACGCAAGTTACGCAGTGGGACTTCCAAAACAAAGGAACTCGCACCGGTCCAGCCCGACTTTCCTTTGTTTTGGAAGTCCCACTGTGTGACTTGCGTTCCAGCGTAATTAATTCAGTACCATGTGACCGGATCCTGCAAAGGGCCTATTATCAACTTGAAGTTGTTACGGGTTAATTAAAGGAGCTACGTTACGGTTTGCGCATCTTGAGCAGTTTAGCCTAAATTTTTCAAGTTCGTTAAAAATGTTTTTCAAGGTTCCACCCGTCATAACAGCTCGTTTCTTCTGACTGAGCCCACCGTATCGATTGACGCTTAAAAACGTACCTGAGTTTGCTTACCTCGTCGTGTATGCTGATGCAAAAACGTCCGTCAATATTGTACTTGGTGAAAAGCCACTTCATGCAAACTAGCATGAGGTGTAGATAGTCCACAGCAGAGCTCTGAACAACCCAGTTAACCCGACTTGTCATGAACTGGAAACGAGAAGATGACCGGATATCAAAATTGTAAGAACAACTGTAGGAACTGTCACCAACTTGATTTAATTAAGGAAAATGTCCAAACATGTCTCATGCCAGAATTTTGCTGTGTGTCTGCCTGCCTATCTACGGTCTGTCTGTCTGTCTGTCTTTCTGCCTGCCTGCCAGTCTGCCTGCCCGTTGCCTGACCGCCTGTTTGTTTGTCTGTCTATTTGCCTGTCTATCTGTCTGTCTGCCTGCTTACCTGATCGCCTGCCTGTCAGCCTGACTGCTTGTCTTTCTGTCCTTTGGTCTTTCTGTCTGTCAGTTGGTCTGTCGATTTGATAGTCTGTCAGTCGGTCTGCCGGTCGGTCAGTCAAGCAGTCTGTCTGTCTGCCTGACAGTCGGTCTGTCGGTCGGTCAAGCAGTCTGTCAGTCTGTCTGTCTGCCTGTCTGTCTGCCTGTCTGTCGGTCCTTCGGTCTGTCTGTCTGTAAGTTTGTCTATCTATTTCAGCTGGGTTCTCTTATCCTCTACTGTGTGTTCATCTGTCTTATTTTTTAACTCACCTCACTGCCCACAGCTGATGGTTCCAGTGATCTGCTGATCCTGCAATCCAGTACAGGAGTTCTCGGCTCCTCTGATTGAGCAATACTCTCGAGCTTATTAAACATCTCAGACTCACTATAAATATTACAACAGCACAAGCGATCAAAACAGAAAACTTCCATGATAATTTGTTCCACAAGTCTTTTCTTACACGAGTAAATCAGTTACCTATTCAGTCTCTTTTAATCAAAGAATAGAAGGTGGATACTTTGATCTAGAATGTTCGGTTTTAAATATCACACCAGCTTTTCACTTGCTACAAAAATACAGTGGCTGCTAAATAAGAAGCATACAGTTTACAAGGATTACAAAAACAAACTCGATGAAATAAGCGAGCTTGTCTCGCGTTCGCCATTATTGTCACTTTACCTTCCTCCACACCACCTTCGGCCACTGTCGATACTGTTGGTAGAACTGAAAAACACCAAAAATATAATACACTTCAACTTCTTTATAAAAATCTGCTTTCCCTGTCCCCCGCCTGTCTCTGTTTTTTTTTGTTGTTGTTGTTTAACTGTTAGTTGGGGACAACGAACCTTTGAAACTAAAAGCTGCATACACTTGTCGATTTGAAGCAAATTGAACACGTATTGAATGGTTGAAAATACATAGCTGGATGTCACGGTAACATAATATTTTAACTGAACAACTGAGACAAAACAGTGCAGCCAAGACTTACAATGCATTTGACCGATACAATACAACATCAATTTAACAACCACAAGAGACTCACCGTTTTCTCCGCGATGTTTTCCTCAGCAACTGGTAATACACTTTGGCAAAAACGCATCCATTTTCGTCGATGTCTTCAGAGAAGCCATGTTTTTCTGCCACAGATTTTCCATAATCGGTCAGAAGAAACCTTCAAAATATATACAGACAACGGCCACTGTGAAATGACAGTGTACGTCAAGCTAATATTTATCTATGGAGATAGCAAAAAACCGTGCACAGAAACTGGCAAGTCGTCTAGTTAGCGAAACAGACTAACAATGCTAACGATGCTAATTTGAGTCAAGAATTACCACAGGAATTAAACAGAGGAACGGAGAAATTTTTGCAAACAAACTCATTTAAGGTGAATCCCTAGTAAAAGAACCCGCCATAGATTTCCGATGAAACTTGGTATGCTGTTGGAGGTGAAGCCGGGTCGGAAAATAAATCATAGTCCCAGGCAACTACTTGACAAGGCTATGTCATGATTTCCGAATCTTGAACTTTTAGCCTAATTCGTTCAAGTTCGTCATTCGCAATCCCTCTTAATCTTTCTCCATCCTTGACTATCCTCCCCCCTCTTTGATTTATTCATACCACTATTATGTGTTTTCTACTTCATTGACCTGGAGGTCCCTGCAGGTTCAAATTCTCCACCCTGTCGCTATTTGGATTTGTTCTCGGTAGTCCCGAGTTCAACTACTCGACCGTGTTGTGTAAATAGCCAACTAACTGGCCAACCTCACACCAATTGGGACTCTTAACAGTTTATGTTCTGTTTGAAATATTTGTTTATTCATTTACAGTGTCCCCATATCGCAATTTGCACAACAGTACTAAATACATTTGACACTCAAATAAAGTTATTTTTTTTATTTTTGTCTTATTTTGTTTTGAGGTTTATTTCAACTTAAAGGCAATTTGTCTGTTGCAAAAATGGCTTTCAATAAAGTTTGTGTCATAGCTCCCTTAACCAAACCCCTTGCTGTCTTACTTGGCCACTCCCTTGGTGTTAGCGTACAGCGTTTCTGCTTTCTGCTTGGCTTCGCCCTCCGTCAGGCGGTGGTTGAACTGTAGAAGCAGTTTCTCTGCGTACTTCTGCCCCGCTCCATAAATACGGCCATAGTTGAAAATCTGGGACAAAAAAGACAGAGAATGATTGAAGAGACCGGAAAAGAAAGATTACGTAGCAACTCAAATAACAGCTGAAAGAGAAAACAACACCACCAACCGACAGACATAGCACTACAAAGATCCGTGTAACTTCGTTGATTAGTCGTGGCATGGCTGTTGCCAAGCAACAACCAATCAGCTCTCAGAGACACTTCGCGGATCTCTGTAGAGTTACGTCACTAGTCTGGGATTTGTCGTGCCCAGTCACAGATGTCTTTCAAGCAGAGGATAAATTGAATGCACAAATTATCGGTGAAAAGCAATTTTAGTTCACAATCATAACATATATTGAGACATATCGAGCCAATACTAACGTGAAGACAACACGCTATACTACCTGGCAACCTGAATGACTGACTGACGGAAGAACGGAACAGAAATAGACGAATGGACAGACTCACGGACCCAATGACCGACAGATCGACGGACTGACTGACAGACAGACTGACGCACGGACGGACAAAGCCGGAGACAGACGGACGGACGGACTGCCTAACGGATAGACGGACTGACGGACGGACCGACTGATCGAACGACTGACTTCTTCGCTTCACCTTCAAATCATAATACTCTCACCTTCGCGTGGTCTCGACTTATTCCAATAGTGTGAGCGGTCTTGCTGTGAAGGTCTGTACCTTCTGACTTCTTACCCTGCAATGTCATCCAGCCAAACGCTGTACTACCTGCATAACAACCATCCAAAGTCCATCAGGGTGCGTAAACTAAGCGTTTCACGACGGTTTTTAGCTTGCAGTCTGCCTACCTAAAACTCATTGTCTTCGCCCCGATGAAACATGCGTGTAAAAGGGGGCGAAGGGGAAGCAATTTTGCAAACCCTACTTTTTAAAAAGAAACCTCAATTGAGAAGATAAAATAAACCCAAAACGGCTCTTGCTCTCTCAGTAGTGACAAAGTCAGTATTGTGTTTACCAAGCTAAAGGTGAGAAATGTTCACCAGCGGAAAATAGTGTCACTTTGTATAATTACCTAGAGAGGTTCTGTATTTCGCACACACTTTAACTGACGTCTCTTTAAACGATGATAAAGAGATGTAATTTGTTTACATCTATCTTTAATTGTTTGCAAGGCTTTCCTGGCTTAAAAGCTTAACGAGAACCGTCCAGCAACGAAAAACACGCGGAATGATTTGACATCCGAAGCCGTACTGTAAAATCCAGGCGCCCCTGCACAAATTCTCCGGCCACCCCGAACTCACTCTGAGGGAGACTGCTGGCCAGCAATCTTGTTTCGCGTTGAACTTATCCTAAATTACATTTAGCCACATTTAAAAATAATTTCTCTACTGTCTTTACACGATGCGCTCCAGAAATTCATAGCACAACAGTAGGAAGTAGTACCTTTGCCTCCGAGCAAGTCTAATGAGCTTTTGATATAGATCAAGTTAAAATGGCTCACCATGAATCCCCGCAAAATGAGCATCTCCTAAAATAGCAGCAATCCAGAGCTCCTGGCTGTCTACATCAGCCCCTACTAAACAGTAGCCTGGAGGAGCCCGCACCATGGCCTTCAGCTCTGAGCCAACACGATCCTCCTAAAGACAAAATCATAAAATTACCACATCATAGCCGTGACGGCCTTTGGATATCTGATTTTAATCAGGATTTAATTTCTACGTTTTCTCTTTAGTTTTAAACCCGATCGAGAAGATATATCAAACACCTAAGAGACAATTCTTCAAAAAATACTCTGCTGCACGCTTTCAACCCTCCTTTCGATGTTTGGAAATGTGGTAAAACACGATCTCTCGTGTATCTTACATGAGTAGTAAGCTGGACTTCCGTAGTGTTACGTGTTTCACCTTTTGATGAGAAGAGAAAACATTGATTGCTGCCGAGGCTACGGAGAAGCCGTTATAATCGTTTCCATTGAGAAGCACGGATTACTGGCAGATGGCGTTGCGCCCACAGTATCAAGGGCAGCGTTGTTGCGTGTGGCATATGGTTGGTTTTGTCACGCAGCCCGTGCCCTCAGACTCACCGCAAGGTGTTGGTCTGTCAATATCTTCTGCTTCGATTGGGGCTTCGATTGCCATGTCGACTACAAGTTTATTCGCTTGTGGAAGTATTCACCAGTGTACGAACGTTGTATTCACGTGACGGGAGGAAGACAACATGCTTTTATGAGCTTATCGCCATTGTTATGTGACCAAGTCTTCACTCGGCAGCATTCAACTTGCTCTCAATTTAATTACTAGTTTCTATGCCTGTTGTTTTTATATATTTCATTTTTGGAAACCATCAGCACTCACTCTGGGATTACTGGCTGTCAGCCAAGTAGGTTCAACTGCTCTCCTTGTTACTGTCCCTGCTGTGATCACACGAGGCAAGATGGCGCCATACATGTTGTCAGCGCTGTACTTTTCAGATCTGCAATGGGAAACGTTTACGATGAAAACACCAATATTCCTAAGATAGAAGAAACTTTCACGAAATCAATGTGCCAATTTACTGAGCAACCGCAGTGCTTGTTCCTTACCCAGTTATTTCCGAGGGTAGGTCGTCCTTGTCAAACCAGACAGCCAGCTGTGATCTAAAGAGAGACAGAAATAAGTAAACACACTCTCTTATCAAGACAACCTGCAAGAAATGTGCCACATTTATGATTGAACACCCGGGGGGGGGAAGGGGGGGGGAAGGAGGCGAAGTACCCATCGGGAATTTTGAAAAGTGCCCATAAGAGGTATCAAGGTCCTGTTTTGTGGGCGTGGCTTGGAATTGTTTCACCCTTAAGAGGTACACAATGCTCAACAACATATCAACTGACATTGAATTTTTTCGGCTCAATACCCTAAAAGGTACCGCAAAAGCTCCAGCCGTGGACCTTTCTAGGCTGAACACCCTAAGAGGAATCAAACATTTTTTTAACGCCTTAAGGTACAATGAGCAACCCTGTCCGTGTTATATGAAGTCTCCCCCGAGATGAACAATTCCCATTTTAAGTTTTACATGTAACTAAGTTGGGATGCTTATTGTCAGTCTCGTCAATCTAATTTCCCCGTATGCCTTATCCTTGATGCACTATTTCACCAACATTCCTTTCTTCGTTACCCTCATCATTCCAAAAATCTCTACAAATTGCATCACCTAACTCTCTTCTGTGCGTTCCTCCAGGAGGATATCATCTTGTTAATAATCAGGGTTTTGTGAGCACTGTGGTCTCCAGAGGACACCAGTGTTCCGTCCTCCATTTTGCTGATGTAGTCTTTAGCCAGCGGGTTTCCACAACGATACTTCTCACCATTCTGAAACAGCAAAAAAAATTTCTTCAGTTACTCGACTTGGGAAGGCCTAAATGTATTACGAGAGTTATTATATGACTGAGAAAATTACTTCGTTGTGATTAGCTGAGAGCAGGCCAATTTATCGTTAATTTTTAATTTCCACTGCAGTGCAAATTAACGCGCGCGCTTTTGTGATTTTCCCAGTCATACAATAAAAGAGTAATAATTTTGTATGAAGGCTTGGGAAATTAAGGATTTACACTACTAATGATATTTGAAAATTCTTTCAAATTGCAATTCTGAGAGAATTTTCAAATATCGCGAGTAGTGTAAATCCTTAATTGCATTCGCATTCATACGATTACCTATACAAATAGAATTGATGCGCAGTGCTTGAATGCAAGACGGTATCACAATTTGCAAACTCAGTACAAACTAACCTGTAAAGCTGGCGGTTTTCTCGTGCGATGACAAAATAATAGCCAGTTGTTTTGCCTTCGTGTCCCAATGAAACCCTCCAGCTACAGTCTTAGGCCCTGTCCACACTAGATCTACGCCGGAGAAATTTGAAAATGCAGCTTCATTTCTACAGTTAGGCCTTCCGTCTACACTTCTCTGTCACGAAAACGGAGCTTTCCAAAAACGCTCTTCAAACGGAAGGAAGTAGAAACGCCGGCTTTGCGTTTTAGTGAGGACGGAAAACAGTTTGAAAACGGTGTTTTTCAAAAACAATGATCTCACGATAATCATGTGATTTTCCAGACCGAGTTTTCCTCAAACACAAATCCAAAATGACTGGTGATTGTTGCGTTTTCAAATTTCTCCGGCGTAGTGTGGACGGGTCTTAATAAGTAACGGTAAGTTATCTCTAATTACCTTGTGTGGTATACGGAAGAACCATACTCCTGGAAGATTAACGTCATTGTAAGGTCCAACACCATGATAAAAATCAGGTCTGCTTTCTTCTCCTGAGGTCGCCCCTGAGGCTTTAACTCGAGGCTCTTTCTTCTTTGGGGCTGTTTCAGGTTCGTCTTCTATGGTCTCGGTCTTATCCGAGCCGCTAGAAGATTTCTTGGTTTGAGAAGATTTTCGCGGCCTCATTTCTTCCAGTTCTGAGCTCGTCCAAAGTTGATCTTCATCAAGATTGTATACATCCATCTCATCATCGGCAAATTTAGAATCTGTTCCGTTTACCGCTTCACGATTTGCGTTCATACGGTGCTTCTTCCAAAGGTTTTCAAATGCGCTGAAAAGAAAGAGAATTCTTGGATCCGCCCCTGAGTCCTTTTAGTTTAACAAGTTGGTCACTAGATACACATCTTGAGACTGTAGGTCTTGGTAAAAAAAATACTAAATATATCATTGTACCTTGTCGGGAATGTTGGTCCTTGTTCCTCTACTTCCACTTGGTCGTCCTCATTTTGAGGCAAACTGATTTGATTGGCAGTCAAATTGTCCATCCTGCCAGGCACAAGGTATCCCCAGCCATGTTTACGGGTGTAGTGCAGCGGGAAGCCATCCCATGTCATGCGCAAGAGCGAAGGTGCCACCTGACACTGTGCGCTAATGTTCACAGGCCCTTCTTTCCATTCTTCCTTGTCTGATGGTCCCATACATAGAGATCTGTACCAACTAACAACAGGACAAAACAACAGTATATGGATGACCAGGGTAACTGGTCTTGTAATCCAGAGGTTCCTGGTTAAAGCTCTTTAACAGTGCCTCTAGCCTACCAATAGCTAGATTTGTTCTTGTTAGACTGTCAGACACATGATCAAATCCATGGCCGTGCTATGCAAATAGGCTGGTTTCCCGGTAGCTTAGATTCTTAACTATGTTGGCTTGCTTCATATGCATGGCCTGGCAAGCTTGAAGCTTTAAACACAACCTACATAAAATAATAATGTTCCTTTTTGGCCCCACAAGTTAATTTTAATTTTAAAAGGCTCTCCTATGTGAAACGCTAAGTGTACAAGCACTCTTGATACCTCATTTAGTGAATTCTCAGTTAGAGTCAGTCACTGGTTTTTGTAATACGTACTGCGCGAGCTATAAAGGAGACGATGTCACTTCTTACTTGCTTTTAATATCTAAACAACATGGCAGGAACTACATACAAAATATCGCAAAGCATGATGGTTCACATGCTGATTATGTCACTGGAAGTGCATTTGAAGCACATATCATCACAGTTTTGGCCTGAAAAATGCTTGGTTAGTCATTTTCAGAACATTCTATGGAAAGGAGGTGTCTGTCATTTTAGAATGCTATTACTTCAAAATGAAAGTTCTTGCATTTCATGAGCGGGTTTTATTCTAAAAATGGAGACAGTTTCTCATTGCACAACTCCTTTAATGACCCACTTACTTGGGATAACCCGGTAACTTCTGCCGTCTCTTGTACATCACATCTACAGCTGGTGGAATAGTTGCTAAGATGTCAGAGGAGTTCTTCAAACCCTCAACAACTTCAATGCTATTGTCATCAATCATCTCATCTTCAAGAATGTCTGTGCTTAATCCACCTTTACTAGTTGCGCCTGTCTCTGTTGAAGAAGCATCTGCATCCATCTCTTTGCCACTGCTTGGCACATCTTTAGTTTTCCTTTTCTTTTTTGGAGGTTTTGGCTTTTTAGTTCTTACATCTTGGACTGACCAGTCCATGTCCCAAAGCCAAGGGTCCTCTGCATACCTAAAAAATCATAGAGATATGTACAAGAGCTTCAACATGGTACTCACCTTATCCATTCTTTGTGGCTAGAACACCCAACTTTGGTACCAACGTGCTAAGTAGCATGGCTACAAGGGTTCACACACTTTAAATTTATAACTCTACTTTTGTGTGGTATGACAGGCTTTTTGTAGTAGCCTTATGGTGTGACTTAAATGCTTGGGTAGCCCTGTGATGGACTAGCATCCAGAAAAGAACACTCCTAAAGCTGGTTGCTTAAATGACATGAAAACTGATGTGTCAGTCTGACGGGCTACTAAGCTTGAATGATAACATACCTCTTCCTAACCTAATCGAGGTCTGTAATGTACAGAAAAAACAAAGAACCCTTATTAACTTGTAGAAGACCACATTAGTAAGACATTTGTTACTGACATCTCTACTGTGTGTCTGACAAGTTCAAGAAATCACTTCTAGTTATGCAGAATGGCTTTAAATTACTAAGCAAATGTATGTTGAAACCAAGAAAAGTCTTCAATTTAAGAGAAAATTCAATCAACTTGTTTGATATTTAGAATACAAGGACAGTGCTAAATGACGTCAACCAAAGATAACTTAGACCGAAGCTTCTAACACTTTTTGACTTATGACAGAAAAAAAGCCTTGGGAGCTCATCCAATAATAATATTATTATTTATAGCTACAGTAGCTATTTTGGAAGTTGGACAGCAGGAATGTTGCAAACCTTTTTCCATGAAGGTAGTTACACGTGTCATCAGCTAGTTTCATCAGTGAACACTTCATTTCCTTCTCCAGATCTTCATAGGTGTCATCAGCATCTCGTATGTAGTTTTCCCAGGAGCGATCAACTGGAAGATAGGCAGATCCCATTTCTAACATCCCCGCAAAAGACACAGGGTGAGGAAATCTATCCAGGTATTTAGGCCACAGGGCCGCAAATACTTCCTGAGTTGCTGCAGTATCTTTTGCACAGTACATTACCAAATCCTGTTACAAAAGCCAGAGTAATACATCAACAAGACCAAGAGAAATATTCCTCCTGATAATTTTGAGCACGCATGCATGCCCCTGCTATCTACATAAGAATCCAAAGGCTATTTAACAGACAGTATTTTTGCTAAAGCAGAGAGCTGTCAGGGACACTAATACACATAGCACTGTTTTGATGATTTTGTTATCAAAGTTACATTACCATTTGCTTAGTATTTCAAAGATCTTCATAAGTATTTTTGCTTTCCATACACCTCAGCCACTAGATCAATTCAGCAATTCTCCCTCACCATTGCTGACGTCACTACGGACCACATGAGATTGCGTGAGCAAGCTTGCTTTCAATGTGCGACATTGTTTGCCAGGACAAGACGTTAGTCGCGTCAAGAGTATTTTATCTTCTTTTATAGCGTTTTTAGGTGAGAGCAATCTCCCGGCGCTGTTCTATTTGGTTAGTTTTCGGGTACAATTACCTGAATTAACGCTACTTGTACGGCTATTTGGAAGCTAACTGCTAATTTTTACGCTACTTCGCAATCGAAGCTGTGTAATGGTGGGAAAAGATTCTGAGGGCAGGTCGCCCGTTGACGAGTCCCTCAAACATGTGGAGGAATCTCCTGAACTCAACCGTAACCCTGAATCGAGGGAAAAGGACAAGCCATTAAAAAAGGAGGCTGAAGTTTCTTGAGAGAAGAGGAAAACAGCTTCTCAAACCAGCTCTTGAAAGACAACATCCGTGGCGAGGAGCGACTTCATTGAAAGCATAAAGCCTCAATCTCCCAGAGCATGGTTGAGGGCTTTCAACACATATCAAAGTCATTGTCTTCGGACATTGCAGAGGTTATCTCAAACACTGGCAATCCATCTAAGCGTTCAGATGACGATCGCTTATCTACAAGCGACTCGGAGGACGACCAAAGCCCCGCTCGAAAAGTCCCATGAGGCGCGAGTGCCACGGACAATGAGTCAGTTGACCTCTCTATAGATTCGCTCTTTCCTAAGGGTAGCGAAACGAGCAAGGACAGTGAGAAATCTGAGAAAACTGCCGAAAGTGATTTTTAGGGTCCAGTGCCGCTGAATATGATCTTAATGAGGCATGTTCAAGTGATGTGGACCCAAAACTTGCCAAGACAATAAATAAAATGATCCGGACAAAGTTGTCGGATGATAAGTTGAAGAAAAACTTTCAAACTACAGCAGACCTGGGAACTGTGAAAATGTAACAGGGACTAAAGTCAATCCTGAAGTCTGGTCTAAAATTAGATCAGGCATGAGGAGTCGAGACCTTAAGCTCCAAAGACTCCAAAACATAATTCAGAAAGCAATGATCCCACTGGTCAAACTTGCAGATCAGTGTATGAAACGTGAAATTTCAACCTTGAAATTGTCAGATGAAAATGTTGCTCGAACCTTACTGGATGTCATTGCCTTGTTGGGCCATGCAAATTGTGAGCTCATTCAGAGACGACGAGACATGATCAGACCTGATCTGAACAATCAGTATCAGCAAATTTGTGCTGAACATGTTGGCTTTACTGATTTGTTGTTTGGGAATGACCTTCCAAAACAAATACAGGACATAAGTGCCACCAACAGGGTTGGGCAAAAGCTACAAAGCGGTACCAAGGCCAACGATAACCACCAACGCAAATCTCACTTTTCAAAAAACGGCCAAACTCACCGACCCCACCCCAACAACTGGAGAAAACACTGGCAAAAGCCACTCACTCCATTCCGCAAACGGCAGGAGAAGGTGGAGCAAAAACAGTAGCAATCCACAGTGTGTCGGTGAGTAAAGACTGTAAATTAGTGGATTTAAAAACCCAACCTGGGATATTTAAAGCTGGAAGGGTTAAAGGGTATTTGTTAAACTGGGGCAAACTTACAACAGACCCACATATTTTAAATATGGTCAAAGGATGCAAAATTGATTCTGCCCAGCTCCCTCACCAGAGGCAGCCACCTCGCCAACACCAACTTAGTAACAAAGAAGCTGAGACAATCAGTGCTGAGATTAGAAAATTAGTCCTTAAAGGTGTTCTCTTAAAATCTTCACACGAGGAAGGTGAATTCCTATCCACTGTCTTTTTGAGACCTAAAAAAGATGGAACTCATCAGATGATCCTCAACTTGAAAAAGTTGAATAAATTTGTGGCATACCATCATTTTAAGATGGAGTCATTAAAACATGTTATTAGCATGATCAGGCCAAACTGTTTCATGGCATCTGTGGATCTCAAAGATGCATATTATTCAGTACCTATCCACCAAGATCATGAAAAATATCTAAAATTTGAGTGGAAAGGCCAGCTCTACCAGTTCACTTGCTTACCTAATGGTTTAGCTTGTGCCCCTCGATTATTTACAAAGTTACTCAAACCTGCTTATGGCACACTCAGGAAACAGGGTTTTCAGTCAGTTGGCTATATTGATGACTCCTATTTAGAGGGTATCACCAAGCCTGAATGTGAGAATAATGTTCAAGCCACCACTAAATTGCTTGATACTCTGGGCCTTTATGTTCACTCACACAAATCAATCTTAGAGCCATTACAGGTTCTAGAGTTTCTAGCTTTTGTCTTAAATTCTGTGACCATGACTCTCACTTTGTCTCATGCCAAGGCAGAAAATATCAAGCATGTTTGCAAAGATCTTTTGACCAGAACACAACCTACCATCAGGGAAGTGGCAGTTGTCATAGGCAAACTTGTGGCCAGTTGCCCTGGGGCTGCCATGGGACCCCTGTTCTAAAGGCAGCTAGAACATGACAAAACTGCAGCTAATTTTGATGAAAGCATGGTACTGTCACCTACTGCAGTGTTAGATCTACAGTGGTGGGTTGAGAACATTGAAAATGTCACTAAACCCATTTCACAAGGTCATCCGTCTTGCACTCTTAATACAGAATGATGCATCCTTACAGGGATGGGGAGCAGTTTTTCAGGGACGATCATCAGGAGGCCGCTGGGCACCTGATGAAGCTCACCAGCATATTAATTGCCTTGAATTAAAAGCAGCTTACCTGGGATTACAGTCCTTCTGTACAACCTTGTCTCATACCCATGTGAGAATTTTTGTTGATAACACCACAGCAGTTTCTTACATCAATAATAAGGGTGGCACTCATTCACTTAAATGTAATCACATTGCTAGAACCATTTGGATGTGGTGCATTGCACGGGATATTTGGCTATCTGCCACACATTTGCCAGGAAAGTGTAATACTGCAGCTGATAAAGCCTCCAGAATTTTTCATGGCCATACAGAATGGAAGCTTGATTCCAACATTTATGTGTCAATCACACAAGCCCTAGGGGCCCCATCTATTGATCTATTTGCATCCAGGCTTAATTTTCAGACTAAGCCCTATATAGCTTGGCATCCTGAGCCTGGTGCATTTGCTATAGATGCTTTTTCTGTTGACTGGGGAGAACACTATTTTTATGCTTTCCCTCCCTTTAATCTCATTGATAGGGTTCTGCAGAAGGTGGAAGCCGACCAAACCTCCGGGATACTTATTGTGCCACAGTGGACAACACAGCCATGGTTTCCAGTTTTGATGCACCTCCTTGTTCAGGAACCTTTCATTCTTCCTCGAGGAAAGAAAGTACTCCAGCTGCCATACAACCCCAATGCCATTCACCCACTCCACCACAAGTTGACTCTGATGGCTTGTAAATTGTCAGGATGTCTTTACAAAGTCAAAGACTTTCAGAGCAAGCTATTGACATTGTCATGTCATCATGGCGAGAATCAACAAAGAAACAGTACAGGACCTACCTTGTGAAATGGTATAAGTTTTCAACTAAACGGTCTTGTGATCCCTTGCAACCAACTGTAACAGATGTTATTGAATTTTTGACTGAACTTTTTCATTCTGGCATTGGATATAGCTGCTTCAACACAGCTTGGAGTGTATTGTCAGCTGTCATTGTTTTTCCTGACAATACACCTGCTGGTAGCCATCCCCTAGTGGTAAGATTCATGAAAGGAGTATTTGAGAGGAGACCATCTTTACCAAAGTACAAAAGTACTTGGGATGTTGATGTTGTGTTAGAATATTTACGCAAATTTGAGCATGGTCAAAAATTATCATTGAAGGGGCTCTCTTGGAAGCTCACCATACTGTTAATGTTATTGTCAGGTCAGCGAATTCAAACTATACACCTGCTAGATATTAGGTACATGACCTTGACAGAGTCTTGTTGTTCATTTTCTATTTCTAAACCAGTGAAACAAACAAGACCTGGTACACATGTACATGACCTTGTTTTCCAGGCATATTTTAAGGATCCTGGACTATATATTGTAGAGTGTCTACAGGAGTATGTCATTCGTACAAAACCTCTTAGAGGTGAAGAAACTCAACTCCTCATAAGTTTTGTCAAGCCACATAAGGCAGTTTCAAAAGATACCACTGGAAGATGGGTCAAGTGTGTTTTAGCAAATGCTGGTATAGATACAAACCAGTTTGGAGCCCACAGCACTCGTTCAGCCTCAACTTCAGCTGCGAAGAGGTCCGGTTTGGACATGACAACTATCATGAAAGCTGCTGGATGGTCAAATGCATCTACTTTTGCTCGGTTTTATAACAAACCCATTGAACATAGTCCTGATGCTAATTTTGGTCAGGCAGTCTTATCTAGTGTGTAACAGTAAAGTTTGTATACAACTGCTGAGGTGTCATATTGTACTTTGACACGCCTACTGTTTTTACATTATACTTGTTGATTTGATATTGTTGTCTCGTAATCACCTTACTTTGAAATCTCACGTGGTCCCATAGTGACGTCAGCAATGGTGAGGGAGAATCAAAAATTAGACAAGCCTACCTGTAAGTGAAGTTTGATTGTGATTCTCCTGAGCCATTGCGTTGGAACGAAGGGATCACGTGCCCACCCGACAATGTTAAAATCTGAAGGCAAGCTTGCTCGCGCAATCTCACGTGATCCCTTCGTTCCTACGCAATGGCTCAGGAGAATCACAATCAAACTTCACTTACAGGTAAGCTTGTTTAATTTTTGATTATAATTATAATTATAATATTTTAGCCATAGAGCATTTACAACATATAGGTCACCAAACAGTGTGCAACACCCAATTGAGATCACACACACTATACCTGAAAGTTTTCCCGCACATCATCAAGTGTTCCATCAACAAATATTTTCACCAGTGATTTGTCTAATTCATCACCACCACAATACAAGTGGTGAAGGTTTACAAGTTTGTTGCCAGAACCAATCAGCATCCAGGGTACTTTTCCAATGCGTCCAGCATTAGCTGATTCCCAAAGGCTACGCTGAAGACTTGTGAAGCCTGAGATACACATGTGGAGACTCAGAGTGTCCAGGAAATATGTTTTAGGTCCCTAAAGATGAAAATGCAAACTGTCAGTTTTAACACAAGACAAACTAAGACACTAATAAAAAGTGCATGTTTTCTATTAGTAGGTGGTGATGCAATAAACAACTGTCTCCAAATCCATATTTCCTATTCTAATCCAGCACAAAAAAAATTCAAACAATAAGTTCAAAGTTACGACTTGAGGAGGTTAGGGGCCCAGACAAGAGTGCAGATTAGGGTCCAGTTATTGGGGTCAGACTTGGGTTACAAGATTAAGAGTCAAGTCCTGGATTGAGGTATACTTTAGTATAAAGGTCAAGGTTCCTTTTAAAGGTCCATGTTTTGAACTATCATTGACACAGGGGGTGCACTGAACCAAGTCATGCAAAAAGACAAGCTTTTATTTCAACAAGTTTCCTAACAAAACGAGTGAACATTTCTCACCTTTATATAACATTGCTCCTTTACGAAAGATCTGTCAAAACCAACAGAATGACCAATAACAAGCCTTTCTCTCCACTCAGCTGTTGTCCAGTCCTGGTTGTCTGTAAGCTCTAATGGAATGTATAACTTAGGAGTTGGTCTGACAAACCAATTGTAACTCTTGTCTTCGACAAGTCTTGGACTGATCCAACAGTACCTGGGTGAAGAAGATAATAAGAGGAGAAGTATAAAATGGATGTCTCCCAGAGTTACCCCTAAAGCTTCAATGAACACAGCATAGTTCTTAACTTTTAGTATATCAGCATTACTAGTTGGTATAAGGTAATTTATTTGAATTGCCCTATTTTTGTCATTCACCCACACCCTCGGTTGAAGCAGTAATTCCTACTATATTTTCAAGACATTTTGACTGAAGTCTTGAGCTACTGTTACTCTTTTACTCTCAAACATTTACCAATCTATGGCACCATCAGGGAATGTAAAGAAAATATTCCACTGTGCATGATATAAAAGCAGTGTAGGTGACACAAATAATTAGAATATATAATAAGGACAATGATTTGTACAACTGTGGCAATAATAACACATTGAGGGACCACGTCCGTGGGCTTATTATTCCAACACAACAGCCACATTCCATGATCTGTTAATTGGAGATCTTGTTTTCAAGCTGAATCCTGGCCCCACAGGTGAAAGAATACCTGTTATTGTTTCAACGCGCAGTGATTACCGACACATAGCACAATCGACAATGCCATCTCGTAATACCGGGAACTTAATAAACATCAATTGTTCTGCCGGATTATCCTTGAATGGATATTATAATCATCTAATGACATTATGCACATTCAATGCTCGTTCGGTTAAAAACAAGAGCGCTGTAATTTTGGACTATATATGTGATTGCAAAGCTGATCTTTTTGCAGTCACCGAGACTTGGCTGAGTGCAGACGATGTAGCTGTACGGGTGGAGTTGTGCCCCGACGGGTACAGGTTTATAGATCACCCCCGTCTTGGGCGTCCTGGCGGCGGAACAGGTCTAGTATATCGAGATTCATTGGGTGTTAAGAAAGTTGACACGGGTGAAAAGGAATCATTTGAATTCTCTGAGTGGACTGTTACGTCATCATCTTCGCACAATCTCCGTGTTGTTATCATCTACCGTCCGCCATACTCTGATGAACATAAAGTGTCAACCAATGTTTTCTTCACCGAGTTTTCGACTTATCTTGAATCCATTCTTCTGTCTAAGGAACAGCTACTGATTACCGGTGACTTTAACATCCATATTGATGCTGTTGATGATCCTGACTCTCTCAAACTGTTGGATCTCTTGGAGTCTGTTGGTCTACGGCAACACGTCTCCCAGCCAACTCATGTTCATGGACACACACTAGATCTTATTATCACCCAATGGTCTGACCAAATCATCCAGGATTCACCACAAACTGATTGTTTCATATCAGACCATGCATCACTTCTTTGCAAGCTACTTCAAGATAAACCAGCTGTGACAACTAAGAAGGTCACTTACAGGAGGCTCAAATCAGTGGACCTGGATTCACTCAAAGCTGACTTAGCTGCCTCTGGATTGTGCCAAGAACAATCCGATGAGTTAACTAATGTCACCCTGGATGGAGTTGATGCGCTTTTACGTAACTATAACAAAACTCTGTCCAGAATGACCAATTGTCATGCGCCGTTAAAAACAAAGACCTTGAGGGCTAGACCGAGGGTACCTTGGTACAACGCTGACATAGATGCCACTAAACGAATATGTCGGAAAGCTGAGTGAAGATGGAGAAAAACTAAATTGCTGTCAGACCTGATTATCTTTAAGTCTAAGAAAAATCACGTGACTCACCTCATGAATCAAGCTAGACGGGCGTTTTATACCAACTTTATCGATGAGAACAGTGCCGATCAAGGAAGGCTATTTAGAGCTACCAAGAAACTCCTTCTCAGAAAGGATGAATATTATTATCTTTTCCTGACTATCATGACAAAACGGCCCTAGCCAATGACATCAACAGCTTTTTCGTTCGTAAGATCACCAGAATTCATTTGGACATCGATGCCACTGTTGTGGATGATGGAGTACCCAGTCCACCTGAAGCAGAAGTCGTTCCAACATGTTTATCTTTAAGCGCCTTCCACCCGCTTACTGAGAATGATGTATGGGCTTTAATCCAGACGTCAGCTAAGAAGTCTTGTCTAACAGACCCCATGCCAACATCACTGGTTGTCGGTTGTCTTGATGTGCTCCTCCCCGTCATCAGGCGCATAGTTAACTCATCGCTGTTCTCAGGCTACTTTCCTGGTGAATGGAAGGAAGCTCTTGTCAACCCCCTCCTAAAGAAGGCTGGCCTTGATTCGGTGTTTAAAAACCTTCGACCTGTGAGTAATCTTCAATTCCTATCAAAATTGACAGAACACGCTGTATTTGACCAGACGTACAACCACATGATGGATCTTGGCCTGTATCCTCCACTCCAGTCTGCATATCGTAAATGTCATAGTACCAAGACTGCGCTCCTAAAAGTCCAGAATGATATACTAATGAATATGAACCGCCAGCACGTGACACTTCTAGTTCTTCTAGATCTCAGTGCGGCTTTCGACACGGTGGACCACAAAATCTTACTTCATCGTCTACAGTCGAGTTTTGGTATCACAGGAACGGCTCTGAAGTGGTTTAAATCTTACCTTTCTGACTGATCGCAAAGCGTCCTTTTAGACGGCTGTCTCTCTGAGAGTTCCAAGCTGCCACATGGGGTTCCTCAAGGCTCATGTCTGGGACCCCTGCTATTTACAATCTATTCTAGCAAGCTATTTGAGGTGATAAAGGATCATCTACCTGTTGCACATGCGTATGCAGATGACACGCAACTCTACTTGTCCTTCAAGCCCGACACCACATCAAGTCAATCTGATGCAATCGAAGCAATGGAACTCTGCATAAAGGCGATCAGAGCGTGGATGATTACTGACAAGTTAAAGCTAAACGACGACAAAACCAAATTCTTAATAATTGGTACACGACAACAGCTTAGCAAGGTGGACATCGAGAAGTTATCGGTGGGTGATGTGAGTGTTGCCCCTGTTGCTGTTGCAAGAAACCTCGGAACCTGGTTTGATACCAACCTTAGTCTAGTGACACACATTATGAAGACATGTAAAGCTGCTTTTTATCATCTGCATAACATTAGACGTATTAGAAAGTTTCTTACGGTTGAGTCTACCAAGGTGCTAGTGCATGCCTTCATAATGGGACGCATTGATTACTGCAACAGTCTTCTCCATGGTTTACTGACCACTCATATTAATAAGCTACAATGTGTGCAAAACGCAGCTGCTAGGCTAATTTGCTCGACTCCACGTTTTAGTCGCATTACTCCTGTATTATATTCTTTACATTGGTTACCTGTCAGATTCAGAATTGTTTATAAGATTTTAATAATTACTTTTAAGGCCATACATGGCCAGGCACCAGACTATATTTATAATCTTATTTGTGTTAAAAATCCCTCCCGGTATGGTCTACGCTCTAATTCTCAAGTTTTATTAGTACCACCATCCATGAAAATGAAGAGAACACTTGGTGACAGGGCATTTACTGCTGCTGCACCATCACTTTGGAACAAATTGCCATGTGCAATAACAGAGGAGGACAATTTTAACCATTTTAAGTCCAAACTGAAGACATTTTTATTTAGAAAAGTGTTTGAATAGCTCTTGATGTTTTCTATACATTTTTACTAGATCCCCTGTTTTTAATATTTTAATTTTTAGCTCGTTACCTTAGCCTAATGTACATAATTATTGCAAATAATTAGTTTTAAATTAATCACACTATTCATAGCATATCGTTTAATTTATATTACTCATATGGTTTGTTAGGCGCATTTGATCATATTCACATGTTAATTTGCACCTTAGAAATATTAAATATTATTATTATTATTATTTTATTAAAATCACTAATGAGTAGCAGCAAGAACAGAAGATCTATGCTGACCTTATCATTCATGAGCCATTAATTAGGGGCAGACCTTTTTAAAAGGACTATTAAATACTTTTAAATGACAGTTTTCCCTACCCTTTCCATACTTCAACCTGTGAAATTCCTATTTATCCTTTTATATACCTACAGCATTGAAAACGTACCCCTTTCAGACAGAAAGGGTTGATTGATGAGAGGGAGTACACCCCCTCCTGACAGTATGCCAAGACATACTTTGAAATCCACACCAAAGGTACTCTTGAGTAACCCACATAAAATGAAGCACAGGATGCCTGTTCATATACACTCTAGCACTGGATGTACTGGAAAAATATTATAAGCAGGTTAGAACTTGTTCTAATAATGATTTACCATGCTGTAGGAGAGGCAGCCACCGCAATCACAGGAAACGGTCCCTCATTCATGCAGACCTCAACATCAAAGATTAAGGCATCCTCTTGTGGGACATCCACAGGTGAAGTGACCAATCCCTCATCAGTATATACATACTTTGTCCACCCTGGAGAGTAACTCCACTCATCTGGCATAGCAGAGAGTGTCACATCTGCTAAAATCTGAGCTTTTTCAAAGTATGGTCTACTTTGCTCTTCTGCTATATTTCTGAAGTGCTCATCGACATTTGAACCAAGCAGAGGTGGAAGTTCGAAATCAACCTCAGGCAGAACCGTTCCACTCTTGTTCCACAAGTTATGCGCCTCCAAATGGTGTTGGCATTTTTTCACCATCTCTGAATCGTAGATTTCCATTTTACCATGGAATACTTGATCGTGTAATGAGCTAGAAAGCATCTGGATTTCAAGAGGATTGAACCTCTTGAGCTCCTCTTCTTCTGAGCTTGCAGTGGCCTTATCTGGAGTAAACGGCGTTGTTGAACATCGGTGGTTCGACAGACAAGGGACGTGAAGTCGCGTTGGATTTACTGTTCGAGCGTTGCGAAACACCGCTTCAAGAGCGCGATACATATTTTAAAGCGAAGATTAGTGTAAAGTATGCCTATTTAGTAGAACATATATTGGGCAAAGCAGAAAAGACTGGCAAGAACATGGAGGAGACACTGCCTTGCCCTTGCCGCCATTGAAACAAATTCTCACTCACTAGGGGATGACTAGGTACTTGTTACATTGTCATAAAAATTATAAAAAAGAGTATAAAAGAAGATCCGAATTTTTCGTACATGTAAAAATCTTGAGGATTTTTTAGTTTCTTTTTCAGCATTAAAACAGAGGAAATTCTAATATCGAATTTATTTCTTGCTATTTCTTTTCAGTTTTTTGTTTGTTAGTTTCTCTTCGGAAGTAGTGGACGGGATTGCCCTAGCGCCTCCCCTGATGAAATTTCTGCGCTCTATTCGAGAAGCCGCTGAATGTCGCTCATTGCTTCGGGGCTCATCTTTTGCCTGATGCAACAGCGCCCGGAATTGTTGTAACAGTTAGCTTTGCTTCTACTTATTTAACAGCCTGTCCGTCGTTTTCTAAATTATTTAAGCTCTAGTTATTTGATAAAGGTGACGAAGGAGAATGGCAACCGATTCTTTGAGTTCTGAAATGGATAAAATGGACGTAGAAGGTAAGAGAAACCCCACGTGTGCTCGAGCGCCAAATTTGCGGCCGAATGTCCTTTGTTGTGTCTCTTCCAAACCGGCCAGTCCCTTATTGAATTTAGTTAATATAGTTATAGCATTTTTCAAACCTTTGGCGATGCATTTAATTTGAAGGCCTATTGGAAAAATTCAAGGTAAAAACTTTAATAGATCAAGAATTATTCCACATGTAACATTCCTGAAAATTCACACTTTGCAGACAATTAAGCTTAAGTACTTTTGTTTTCGTTTCATCAAGATCATTTCGCTATGTACAAATGCACGAACCAAATATCAGTACAGTTTTTTCCCTCTGAATTCTTGAAAATATGTGGAAGTGCTATAGTAGTATTAAATGTATGCCACGTTACGTGCGTTGCAAAGATGTTCGCGCATGAAATTGTACTCTGAGTTCTTTACTAGCCGTTCGCTGCATTCTTGCACCGCGAGTCGGTTAGGTACCTCATAGGCTTATATCATAATCGCATTACTTAACATCAACCGATAGTATGCTCGATGTCTTATAATGCACTTTGTACAAAAAATTGGGAAGTTTTGTGGAGTATTATTTTTTTATATACAATGTACCTACTTGTACAAATTATTTTAGAATTTTCCACATTTTTGAAATTTAATTTGAAAACCTAATTTTTAAGCCTTGCCAAATGTCAGTTCTGAAAGATACCTGTTAGTAGCTGATTGGTTTGCGTTGTTGAATTAAATTGTTTTTGACAGTGATTAAAATTATTAAATTCAATTTAGAGAAATGATAGTCTGGGTGCTATTATCTTCCACTTCCTTCCTGCTTTTAAGACAGGGAGGAAGTAGGAGGTGCCTTTGTGTAGATGCACTGTATTTTAAAAAGCAATCTGGTTGTAACAAGTATCGTTAACTTATGACGTATAAATAATTAGATGGCCCATGGGTAAACTGCTTTACAAAATGTAATTACTAGGGAAACTGAGATCACATGTCAGTATTTTAATGTCATTGCCCTGCTGACACCATTAATCTTTCCAAGACTGTTTTGGCCAATTCGAAAAATGGTCACATGCTTCATTTTGATTATTATTTTATTAAATTGTACTCCTTTGTTTTGCTTCATTTGCATGGTAATACTATTTATAAGTGCCCAAGAAAATATTTACTGTATTTCTGGCCATCTCACATGTGCATTGTAAGGGAACAAATACCATTTTTTGACTAATACTGGTAAAGGATATAAAGAGAATAATTTTGCAAGATGAAAGACCAGTCACTTTGGATGCTCTTTATCCTAGAGAGGTCTGTATGAGTACAGTAGCATGTCTAACTGCTTGCCTTTCTCTCAAAATATTCGGGAGATAACCATATTACACAGGAGTTTTTAACTCAAATCCCAGGCACCAAAGGAAAAATTTACTATGCATTGATATTTTGCTATATTCAAAGAGTAACCAGTTTTTGTATTGCCTACAGAGTTTGCCAGAAATTATAATAATAAGCAATCCAATAATTGTCACGGCAGAATATATACCCATCTTGTGGCTTTATAATGTGAGACTTGTCCTATGACAGCTACTGTCCTTATCAGTTCTCAAAGGTGTTGCATGGTTTCTTCAGTCATGACTGTTGGTTTCCCTAAATGAGTTACTGTATATCAAAAGAGCCACTTATGTGATGCTAATAATAGGTAGATTGTACATCATCTTGTGGGAGGCGTGGTGGCCTCATGGTTAGTGCGATCGTCCCTGGAGCAAGCAGTCTGGGTTTGAGCCCTGGCTGGGGACACAGTGTTGTGTTCTTGGGCAAGACACTTAACTCTCACAGTGCCTCTCTCCACCTAGGAGTATAAATGGCTAGCGGCGAATTGTTGGGGGGAGCTAACAAATTGCGGGAGAGTGACCTGTGATGGACTAGCATTCCGTCCAGGGGGAGTAGAAATACTCCTAGCTACTTCATGGTACAGAAACCGGGATAAGCTCCAGCAGCTATGAACCATCGGCTCCAAGGCTTCACACACAAAAGACACATTAAGATACACAAATTCTCAAAAAAAAAACTCCTTCCAAAATTCCAGGGTATATACTAGTCATTCTCTTTTAAATTTCTTCTAGGATCTTGCTAGTTATCTAGAGATGCGCTGCTCCTCCCTTTCATTCCTCCGAAGGGGGACCTGGCTATGTACCCTAAAGCTGTCCCACCCAGTTCATTGCTCTAGACCTCGTAGGCTCGCAAAGGCCCCTCCTCAAGACAGTGTATACCAAGCTAGCTTAGCAAGAGCCATTAGAATGTATGCCCCTCTAAGAAGTATAGGTTAGTTTCTCTGTTGTGTTGAATTTTAAAGTGCAAGTAACCTCTTATTGACTGCACGTAAATGCAACTTACAGTTGATATAACAAAAATATTATTAACTCTCATTTTTGTATTGGAAATTCTTTACAAGCCAATGGTCCAGTGATCTACACCTCTGAAAAGGAAGGAAGTGACGAGTCTGGCGATGGATCTGCACAGAAGCCATTCAAAACTGTTATGCAGGTAAAGGAACTTGTAAGCTGTTTTGACTGTTAAGTGAGTTACAGTACAAACATTTCTTGAGAACGTTAATTCATAAAAATGTTTTATTTTAGTAACTACATTGTTTAATAGCTAGCAGTCAGGGGAGTGTATTAATTTTGTTAGTGATGTTAACATGTAGACCTAAATTGACATGGGTCTGTTGTCCCTTCCCTCTTAAGGCCTTACGTGTCACTGAAGGTGAAGAACCTCTTCCCCAAATCATGGTGGACAGTAAAGCTGAAGGAGAGGTACATGTATAATTTTTCAATACTGACCCAGTCACTTAAATCTGTTCATGAAATAAATATTTTTCAGGTAGTTGCAGCTGAGTACCAACCAAATGTTTTTTAGTTTGTTGGTTATGGCACACTGCAGTTATTTATCTCCTCTTAATTGAATGGAAACATGGACATGAAGACTTTCTTTAGATTTGCGTGCAAGATTTTTAATCAGAATATAATTGAAGTGTGGGATCATGTAATACTCCTTGTCAGCTCATGTACATGCATGCGTCTGATTTGGGAAAAGCTGCTCTTAACCAAGCAATTAATAATAAGTTTGTTTTGTTTTCAGAAATATGAAAAGCTTGCCAAGGCCCAACTGAAGAAGGTGACCAAAATTTATGCACAGGAGAAAAAAAAGTCGGAAGATAAAGAGAAAAAAGAGGTGACTGAAATTTTACAGTCTGTAGTGGTGTGTTGAGTAAATGTATCTTGTATGGATACTAAAGGCAGGGCTACATGTAGTCATACGACTGCCCACAAACGAGCTTGCAAGAATTGTATCACAAGATTATTTTTGTGTAAATGAAACATATTTATAATGTCACAGGTGAGTTGTAGCTTTGATTTACATAAAACAATTTGTGTCATACCCTTGCTATGAGTATGATGTACACTTGTAGTTGACCAAGTTATACCATTCTACATCTGCCCTTTAGAAGTGTTTCTGTTTTCAAATTGCTTAATTATCAACTGTGCATGTTAGGACATCCAGCGAAAGTGCTACTGTAAGAGTAAGCTAAAATAAAGTGACTAGTTTGCTGTCTCGTCAGTAGCACTTCCCCAAGTCCATACGAGTACCCTACCCCATCCTATCCTAAGATATTGATGGTCTCTTAGCTTGGACTATACTGTGGGTCTGGTAGATTTCTTTTTAAATTATACCTTTATATTGTTACAACTGTATTACATTTACACAATGTTTTAACACAATGACAATAACATTTTTTTCAAATTTTTTCATCTGTATTTAAAGGCTGAGAAAGCACAGCAGAGGGAAAAAAATCTTGAAGAGGCCAAGAAAATTTCAATTAAGGAGGATGAAAGTTTGCCAAAAGCCAAGAGGGTAAGCATTCAGTATAAGAAAAATGCTTGATATAAGAAACTTGTGTACTCTAATAAGTAATTTTCAAATATTTATTAATCAAGAGTGTTTGTTGATCATCGGTATTACTAAGGGTAAACTGCTTGAATGTAAAGTAAGGATTAACTCGTTTAACTCAAATGATTATTTTTGTTGGCAGATTGAAAGCAATATAAGCGTATGTGTAAGATGTGCATGGAAAAATGATACTCCTAAATGTAATTTTAGGACGTATGGACATAGCATTTTCATATGCTCCATTTTTATGGATTGCACTACCAGACAAATAAGTTGTAGGTTGCTGACAACATTAAAATCTAAGCTAAGGACTTTTCTTTTAAACATATTTTTGGAATTCTTTAACTTAATAATTTGAATATTTCCTTTTTACCTGTTTATTATTTTAATTATTTACTTATTATTTTATTAGGAAATTGTACAGCGCTGCTGGATGTTCAGAAGCATGCGCTATATAAAATTACATTATTATTATTATTATTACTTTCAAAATTGGAAGTATAGAAGTCATAGTACTGTTACTTCCAATATTTATTGCAAGAGTCAAATTATTAGCACTAAGAAACTCCATCTGTTTTATTTTTTATTGTGTCTCCTGTAAAAATCATAGATAAGGATCATTGAGTCTGTAACTCATCGTGATCAGCGGGTCAAGGTGTTTGGTTGGATTCACAGACTCAGAAGACAAGGTGCTGTGAAACTAATAGTTATGTAGTAGGACCAAGACAAAGTTATGTATTAAAACATTTTATATAGTTCTCATTAGTGGACTCCTATCATAATAAAACATTAAAATTAATATTTTTAGTCCCTGAGTGACCAAGGCCATCCTTTTCTTAATTATGGTTTCCGATCAGGGTGACCAAGATCTAACAATTGAAAGACTCTCTCCTGTTCAGTTTATTGAGCAACCTCATTAATAGGTGTCTTGTTGAAATTGACTGCACAGCAGGGCTTTTAAAAGCAGTCTGTACATGTATTCAATATAAATTTGTAATCATCAGATATGTTGTATCCCAAGTATTCAAGATTTGATTTCCATTGTTTATTGTGAGTCCTATATTTCATGCTATCAACTAGAATTAATTTAAGTACAGTAGAACCTCCCGCAAGCGGACACAATCAGGAGCAGAGAGAGTGTCACTGTGTTTGTAGGTGGCCGGGACCGTATCATTATCTAAGTGTCTGATTACAGGAGATGGCCACCTTCAGGAAGTGTCCATTAGCATGCAGTATTCCTTTAATTCCTCTTCATCATTTTTCCTTTAGGGAAAAACCTGATGTTTATAGTTCTTAGAGATGGCAATGGGTTTCTGCAATGTGTCTTGTCAGATCTTTTGGTAAGCAGGACAAATCACATCATCATTTAGATACATGCAGTTCGCTACCTGAGATCCATTCTTCAAAAAGTTTTATCAGTATAGGTACATGTAGTACATAGACATTCCTTCCAACATATGTAATTAATGTTCTTTCCTGAAGTTGTTCATTTATAATTTTTGATTAATAATTTATTTCTTCTTTATAAAAAAATTATGTTATCCTGCAAGGACCCTTTTTTGTTATCAACTCAACTTTGCTCAATGCTGGTTTTATTATGTTTATTATGTTAATGTAATCACTACTAAGTTCTCAATTTCAATTGACATTAGGTGTGAAATCAGCCTCCTTTTTCCATTTTACAGTGCCAGACCTATGAGGCCCTGATATTGGCAACAGAAGCTTCTGTATGTCTTTATGGTGTCATTAAAGAAGTTCCAGAAGGAAAAACAGTGAGGGTTTTTCTTTTAATTAGTTGTGGAATTTGTTTGAGGGTTCAGTAGCATCTGATACTGACAGCCGTATTCTTCATCCAGGCCCCTGGAGGTCATGAAATGGCTGTGGACTACTGGGAACTAGTGGGGGAATCCCCATCTGGTGGAGTTGATAACCTGGTGAATGAGGTCAGTCGATAATTGCAATATTTGGTCACACATCTATTAAAACACCTTTAAAAACAATATTGTGTAGTTCCAGAAAATATCCATACCCCCACAGAAGGGACCCCACCCTCTAGAAATTCATACATTTCTTTAAATGTTTTGGTCCTCCAGAACCCCCCTCCCCCCCCCCCCCCCCCATCCCCCAGGAAAGTACAACACACCTGAACTATTAATACATGTTTATGAGTGTGTAAATATCCTTGTTTTTGAGTCAACTGAAGATGATCAAATCAAATAGTAATTAAAATTGATATGTTGAAAAACAGTATAAAAATATAAACAGTTTCAGTCAAACTTTACGGGCTTAAAGATTCTGTATTAACTGTCGCAACAGACATCTGAAAATGACTTATTATAATAATTAAGCATTGTGATTTTCTTGGTAAGTTTTACCTTCATTTGACGGCATACATCACTTTTGTTAATTGTTATTTCTTTTGAAGGAATCGGCCATTGACACTCAGCTTGATAACAGGCATATCATGCTTAGAGGTGACACGGTAGGATTTTTCTAAAATTGTAATATTGTTATAATGTCTTTGTACTGAGCTCATGGTGTAGTTTAGTGTGTTTATGGTATAATGATCTGTACAAAATACTCCAATCACTGTTAACGTCTTAGTCATGATTTTTTTTTTGCAAGGTTTCAAGAATCCTGAGAATGCGGTCAACAGTTACACGGTGGTTAGTTCTTACTTTGTTCACCTGCAGGGCTCAGAATAATTTTCAGCCAATATCAATGGGAAGAAACTTTGACAGCGAAATTTAAGCAAAAAATTGTCAGATACCAAATGAATACATGTATTTGGGACTCTTATTTTAGTCAGGAGAAAATCTCTCTTGTAGAAGTCTCTGCTGGCAAGCTTCTTTTGTAATTTTCTATTTGTGACTGTATTTTTTTCTTTCACAAAGAGGGAAAATTGAAGATAACAATTGAGGATTTGACTGTTTATTCACGATAGTATGCACATGGATGTGCTTGTCAACATGAACAGCAAGTGAAATTTTTGGCCGGTCAAGTTACCATTCTGACCGGACATTATACATTGGCCGGCTGTTATTTTGGGCCCTGACCTGATTAACTACTTCTTCAGTTCAATCTGGTTTCATTTTGTTTACTTATACAAAAAGTCAGGAACAAGAGGATTACATGTATCTTACTAGTAATGTGTCTCAGTTTGTATCCTCTGCTAGTCTAGCTTCTGAGTAGCAATGATTATTTGGGATACATGTACAGTGTATGCAAGAACATTCTTGGTTCTTTCTTAGGGTTCGTTTCTTTAAGAAAATCCAAGATTGCATTCTTAAATGTGAAAGAATCCAAAAGTGGATTTTGCATTTTTTTACTAAACAGATCAATCCAAGATTTCACAGATCATGATGCGTCAAAGGAACTGAAGAATCCACTTCTGTTCTTCGGTTTCTTTGACGCACCATGATCCGAGAGATCTTTGATTAATCTGTTTAGTAAAGAAACGCAAAATCCGTTTTTGGATTCTTTCAGATTTAAGAATCCAATCTTGGATTTTCTTGAAGAAACACACCCTTAGAACATGTTTCTGTTTCATGAGAACTATTTTCATCCAGAAAATGACTATTAGTCACTTTTAATTAAACATTTGAGATTACAATGTGAAATTGAAACTATCAAACTGGACTTTCTTTATTTTTCAGCTTTAGGGACCATTACTTTGATCACAGTTATGTGGAGGTAATTATATTGATGATATACACTTAAAGATTTTTCTTTTTCTCCTTGATTGGGGTTCATTTTGTAATTTAATTAACTTGAAATTCTGGTTCAATCATCTTGTCATTTTGAAAAAACTTACTGTTGGAACTACATGTATCCCTCTTCTGATAGGTGACTCCACCCACAATGGTCCAAACACAGGTCGAGGGAGGCTCCACTCTCTTCGATTTCAACTACTTTGGTGAACAAGTAAGTTATCTTCTTCAGATTAGTTCTTTTGTGCTCATCTGTTCTTTTTTCCCTTTGGATTCAAGTGCTTGAAATATGGATTGATATAGTCTGTTATACATGTGTGATGTCAGTGTTCAATCATTTCAGGCATATTTGACACAGTCATCCCAGCTTTACCTGGAGACAGTCATCCCAGCATTGGGTGATGTGTTCTGCATTGCACAGTCATACAGGGCAGAACAGTCACGTACAAGAAGACATTTGTCCGAGTAAGATTATATTATTTTCCTTGTGTCGTGTTTCTGATGTCACTATGGACGCCTTTAAGCCATAGAAATGGGCGACAATTAGTAAAGTAGGGGTGGCCAAATTGCTGGTAATTGAAAACTGGTTTACTGTATGCATATGCATGATGTAATACATTAAAAAAAATAAATGGTTTTCAACAGAAACCTATCTTTACCAGCAAATTTAGCAGAATAGCTTTAATTAATGTAAGATATCCTATTTAGTTAATCATGTGACATGTCTGGTTCAATTAGAGCAATACATTGTACCAGAAGCAGTTAGTTTCACATAGAATTACCTGTACATGTATATGCTGCACATGCGTGTATAATTTAGAAGTTTCATGTGAGTATTAAATTAGAATACATATGATGTAATATAATTTTTATTATAACAAATACAAGTGTGAGTGGTCTTGGCCATGTTTTGCATACAGGTGTAGTGGCACATTGGTCCTGAGCATCAAACTTAATTCTATTTTTTATCATCTACAGATACACTCATGTAGAAGCTGAATGCCCCTTCATCACATTTGATGATCTTCTGGACAGAATAGAAGACTTGGTATGTATGAAGAGACTAATTTTATCATTATCTGAATGCTCTTCTCTATTATTCACATGGTATTTTGCCATTAATGAGAATGCCATAGTTAAAAATTAATGCAATCCTATATTATTTTTCAGGTGTGTGACGTTGTTGACAGAGTGTTAAAGTCTCCTCATGCAGATATACTGAAGGAAATGAATCCAGTAAGGGCAATCAGTTTGGCTACATCTGCATCAAATCATGCAAGAATATAATCTTGGAGTTACATTTTAAGAACTAAAAATATTAAATTCATCCTGACCACAATTTCTCCATAAACATCTATTCAGTGTTATCATTAGGATCCAGCAGTTAAAAGTATACATTGCAGGTTTCTGTACTTGAAATGTAAGAGCTTCTAAAGAAGCTGTTTGACCAAATTGGTGGTCAAGTTTAACATTTATCAACTTGAAGTTGGTAAGGTAAATTAACCATGGCAAGTTCGTGAAAATTTTTGATGTTTCAAGTAATAGCCCTTCATCAGGGCAAAGATGATTTCACACTTAACTCCCTTATTTTTCTGCCCTTGACTCCACCATGTAAAAACTACATGTAAGTGTGACCCTTACCTCAAAAATCTTCATCAAAATTTTCACTTTTACATTTATTTACATTTATTTATCTACTTCACTGAGGTCTGTTTATAACATTAAACTCTTTACGTCTTTCAGGATTTTAAGCCTCCTAAAAGACCTTTCAAGTGAGTAAAGTATTCCTGCAGTGATGTCGTGATTCGACTTGATTCAGGACTCAATTCATATCAAGACTAATTTGATGTGAATACTTGTTCTTAACAGGAGAATGGACTATTCTGATGCCATCAAGTACTTGAAAGAACACAACATCAAAAAGGAAGATGGCACTTACTATGAATTTGGAGAGGTACTTGTAATGTTTATATGTTAAAGATACATGTATTAAGATGGAATCCACCAGAAGCTGGAGTAACAATTGGCCAAAAACCTTGTACCAACATTATTCACATGGTATTGCAAACTCCTGTATCAATGTTTTAAATATCTTCTCAGAAAAAAAAAACACATTTCTAGCAACACCAAGCGTCGAAAACAAATGTTGAACTTCGTATGAAACACTTGAAAGTACTGGTGAGATGAAACTGATGATGAAATTTTACCTGTGTTTGCACAATTTCTCTGAAGTTTGAAATTTATTTTCTCTCATTCCCATGGGAAATTGTTTTCGGTGTTATTTCAGGCAACTATTTATATCCTTAGCTTTAAGAAAATGTAAAAAGGACTGGGAAATACTTTAAAATATCCTGGTATCAGATTTTTGTCCACTAAAAACTGAAATTGCTCAATTTTCTATCAGATTTTGTCTTAACCTGAACTCTCAAGGATGGTAGATGTACATGTGCTTAATAATACAACTTATTTCCAGTAGCTGCATCTCACGTCTGAGCTATGAGTTATCAATTTAACAAGAGTACAACCTGATAAAAAGTTATGAATGAATTGCTTTTATAGTGATAGGTAACTCTACATTTTCAAATCACCTTTTAATATACATTTAGTTAAGCTATCCATCCATTTAATAGTGAAATGTAATAATAATAATAATAATAATATTAATAATAATTGTACATACATTTATATATAGCGCTAATACTATGAGATATTCAAAAGTGCTTTACATAAAAAGAAGCTAACAATTAAACTAAAACAAAGATCTATAAATGCAAAAAAATGTGCTAAAATACAAAAATATTAAAACAGCTTATGCAACTAAGATTTACTAAAATTTATAAACAGTCATAAGCGATTTTAAAAAGATATATTTTCAGTACCATAATCATCATTTTGAATTGGGTGGTTATGGCAAACAGAACATTTACAGTATTTGGGATGGGACACATTCCTGATTTAATTAACATGGCTGTTCTTGGCTATAGGCAAATTCTTCAGATCAATCAGTAAAGATGATGTTAAATGTTTTGATCCTGGGGCACAAATGTTTTCTCACTCAAGTTACATGACTGTATAAATTTCACAACTCTGGTAAATGAAGAATGGTACAGGACCTACAAGAGAGAGAAACTATGATTCCATTAGTAACTGAGTAACTGTGAAATTATTTCTCTTTGTAGGACATCCCAGAGATGCCTGAGAGGAAAATGACAGACCAAATCAATGAGGTACATGTACTGGATTATACAGTAAACCAAGATTTATTTCCTTCATTTCAATCAATTGAAACAAGACAGTGAAGTTTAATACTCACACTTATGTCATTTTTGCCTTAGCCAATCCTGTTGTGCCGTTTTCCTACCAACATAAAGTCTTTCTACATGTTCAGGTGTCCAGAGAATAAGGGTCTCACTGAATCAGTAAGTTATTATTGGTTGCGATAAGCTTAATTGGTAATTCAACTTGCAATTCTGCTGCTAGACTACAACCATAATTATTGCTACACAAACACAATTAACAGGATCTGCACTTCTCAAACTCATTAATTATGCATGAGGTAATTAATCAATTGTGTGGCCTCATTCGGGCAACATGGATGTCCCTTGATACCCAGTAAAGACCAGATCCAAACACATATGATCAGATTCCAAACACACGTCTTAAGATATCCAAAGACGCGTGTTTGGAAATCAGTTTGCAAAAGAATGCAGTACTTGAACAAATGTTTATTAACTTCCAGGATTACAGTAATCATTTTGTTAACGTTAACATTAACGTTTACATTACAATTCAAGAACAATCTCAAATTCAACTGATTTAACATTCCACACACACTGCTTTCACCTTGTAAGAGTTCATTACTTAGTACTCGCGGTTTCTGTTACAATACTAGATACAGTAAGGTCCAATTTTGGAAAACATCAACAGCCCACTTATCTTTGTACTGAGTGCTTTTACAATTTGAACCTTTGAGCAAAGAAACTTCCTCTTTGCAACTTTTCGGCGGTCGAAACTGGGAAGACCTTTCCATAGCTGCTTCTTCCATTTCTCAAAATTGCAGCTGAGGATGCCAATGCAAAGTGTGACTTCTTCTAATTAAAAAGCAGAAGCTGTGAAAAAAAACACAACACCGTTAATTACACTGACTACCAACTATATGCATGTACATGTACTAATGAAACAAAAGAAAACAAAAACTGACTATTTACATGGTCTTTCTGTTTTTGTGTTTATGGTTAATAAATTAAGCCCTTTTGAGAAGCCATTTCGTAAACTTGGGTTTCTTGTTTCATCAGTGTTTCCAAACACTCGAAAACAATAAAAGCGTTCGGCCTTCAGCCTCATGCTTTCATCAGTTTTCTCGTGTCTGGAAACCTTGATGAAATACTCACCCTCATTTATGACATATTACTTGAAAAATGGTTGCCAACCAACATCAAAATGTATTAGCATGTGCACAGTTTTTGAATATAATATTATCCACCTGTAGTTTAGTTGATTTTTTCAACTTTCTCTTTATATTTTTAGGTTGACCTTCTGATGCCTGGAGTTGGAGAAATTGTTGGTGGCTCAATGAGGATGTGGGAATATGTAAGTTACTGGTCCATATTTGCCAGAGCAGTGTTTTTAAGTTACAGATTGGAGGGAGATTGGCCACTCACCACTCCATCAACCGGACACCAATTATCTTGTAAGCTAACTGCATTTGTAAAGCTAGTGCAGTTAAACATTGGCAACTCTTCTGAATGGTCAGAGAGCCCAGTGCGTAAGAATAAACCCCTTCACTTCACACCTGCACCAAACAGCATTTCACTTTTGAGTAACTACCAAAAGATTTCTTAAGACATTTTTTTTAGAGAGGCATCTAGTGAGCAGTAAATTTGTGACTTCACACAAACATGTTTAGTTCTAGATTTTTTTAAGAAACAAGTTTCTAACACTGAATCGATAAACCTGTCTTGAGTTGTTTCTACTTTACGGGACAGGTTACTTTATATCTCTTTAATGTAACTCAAAACCAGGTTAGCATAATAATTATTACAATACCTAAACCATGTATTTAAGAACATTTGAATTGCATCTTTGTTCAGGAGGAGTTGCTAGAAGGCTACAAGAGAGAAGGCATTGATCCAACACCTTATTACTGGTATACTGACCAGGTACATTAAACTGTCTTTGAATCTTGATAAAATTACTGTTATATTTATTTTTTTGGCTCAGACTACTTAATAATTGAAGAGCCTGGTCTAACACTATGCTAATTAACTTTTTTGTTTCTATTGTTGTTTTTCATTTACTGTGGTTCAAATTCTCCTCAAATTTGGCACATGGTCTTCAATTTAGAGAAATACCATTGCCCCGAGTTTTGTTTTTTGTGTTTAATTGCTATTCTCATTGTTTTGTGCAGTGATTGCAAGGCTTATGCATGTGTTGTCCTAAAACACTAACTGTTTAACCGTTGTATAGCTTCGATCTCCTATGGGCAGCCAACTATTGTAATGAACATTATATTTATATAACATAATAATGTATTGTTTTCTCTGAACTTGAATAATAATTAAAAGTAATTGTTACAATTGAATTATGTTACTTTTTTCCTAAAGCAGTAACTGTCTAACCATTGTAAAGCTTCAATCTCGTATGGGTAACCAACTATTGTAATGAACATTCATTTATGTAACATAATAATTATGTTTTCTCTGAACTTGAAAAATAATTAAAAGTAATTGTTACAATAAAATTATGTTACTTTTTTCAGAGGAAGTATGGGTCTTGTCCTCATGGTGGTTATGGTTTGGGACTGGAACGATTCCTAACCTGGCTTCTGAATAGGCAACATATCAGAGACGTCTGTCTGTACCCACGATTTACAGGAAGATGTCGGCCATAAAATTGCACCACTCTAGGAAACTTGCCAAGAAAAACTATTAGCCAATTAAAATGTGGCATGTAACATGCCAATAAAATTCTAGCTATCAAAAGTGTAACAAGTAACTTAGTTTGTTTCTTGTAGAACATTCAACAAAAAGTGTAATTTACCAATGTTATGTAAGGAAGAAATATTTATCAAAAATAAACATTTCTGAATTCCCTCTTTAAATTTAACCTATTTTAAACCACCTGTCAAATCCAATAGCCATAAACTGACAGAGGGCAGTACACAAGTCAGATGTTTCAGAGAAAGTGAGAACAGAATATGTAGACAGTGTCAGATATTTGTACTTATCTCCATCCAAGGGAGTAGTATGCATTTTTCATGGAGTACTCACAGAAGAGTTAATTGAACATTAAAGGCATGAACTGCTTCTGGGATTTGAGTTTTTTCTCTTTAGCATCTCGGAAAAGTCATTTTCCAAGTTTTCCACAGAACAGCCATCAAAACATGGAAAGACACTGAGTATTGAGTAACTCTGTTACAGTTTGTTTATATGTCTGATCAATAGTAGACTGCAAAACAGTCGTTTTCAGACGTTTTCGGAAGGCACGAAGCGCCGTAAGCGTGATCCTCGTGTGTGAAGCGTGCGAGCCTCATGCCCGTGGCATGTGAGGCAAGAAAACCAATGGGAATTTCCTGTTGCTGGAAGAACGGGAAATTCTGCACGAATTTAACATATGCATGGCGGACAGTCATATTTTTTAGTGTCTCTCCCCATTCTCCCTCGCTTTTTTTACACCCGCTCCAGACCTTTCGTTCGAATATTGCCCGTCACTCGCGTTCGCAAAAAATATGACTGTTTTGCAGTCTAGATCAATAGTAAGTTAATAGGAGAGACTAGTGACTGTCAAACCAGCTGATTTAAATCTTATGAAGACACTTTTTGCCAATAAAAATATATATTGATACATTATTTTTTCCCAGTGGCCCCAGCTCATACATGTCAGGCTTATTGTGTCATCTGACTTGGCATGCCAGATAAAACCTATCTAACACATGGCAAAAACTGATAGGGGATGCAGACAGACAGCTTGATTTTTGTGTCCCTATGGTCAACTGGTAAGATTACTTGGTATGACAATGCCAGAATCTGTGATACTAAGAAGTGTTGTTATGCAATAAATTTAGTTCTCATACTGAAATGTCATCATTGAACTAATTTTATTATTTTCAATTCCATTTTCCTAGCTACACAAAGACAGGATAAGAATAAAACCATCATTTTTAAAAAAACAATAAATCAATAATAAAATAATAATGGAAATTACAAAATTTTCTTGGACCATATTAATTTATTTTTTAGTGTTATTGACCTGGTGAGGGTAATCTCCAGAGATGATTATTGTTTATAACAACTTCATTGTCAAGTAAAATTTTAAAGCAAAAAGTTCACTTTGAAGATGACTTTCACAAGTCTGTACTATCCTTTATAGCTCAAACCTCACCTGACCTGATCTCCAAAAAATAATGCTTTTTTAATTAATTACCGGTACTTAATGTTCTTAAATTAGTTTTTCCCTTCATGTAATTTAAATACTTGATCTTTAGCTAATGAGACCTTAATTCACCTTTTTTAAATTAACAGAAACGCTAATGAAAAAAGTGTTTTGTACACTACACATACAGTCAGTAGCATTTACTACAGATATTGTATCTAAATCAGAAAGTATCTGAATTGATGTGGTGCCAGCACTAAGTGGATTTATAACATTTAGGAAAAAATAGTTGAGCTAGGTACAAAACCCACTGTATCTACAGTGCAATGAGGTGTCCATAAAGTGGATTTCTGTGTCAAAGAACCAGTACACAATTTGAGCAACAAAAGATTTACTACTACATGTATCCTAACAATTCATTGCTTTGATCAAATTATAGTTGCTGCATGTAGCCAAATGACTATTATTTTTGTCCAAGCTGAAAGAATGTCGAAAATGACTTCTACAGTAAATGTTAAAGCAATTAATCAAATCATTTTATGATATCACGGTCTCTCTCCAATACCTCCTGCAAAATCGTAAACCTTCTGGCTAACAGCCAATGCCAAAGAATCTGCAGCTTCCCTCGTGGCAGCCTCTGCATAAACACGGACAACATCTTCGGTACCAGATGGTCGCACAAAAGATCTTGCACTTTTGTACTCAGAGACAAGTCTATCAATTTCGTCTTGAAGCCCTTCAGGAGTTGTAGCCTTCCTTTCAGACTCTGTTGTCTGGATGACAGTGCGATCCTTGATCGTGACTTTACGCTGCCTGTTGGGGAGGTCAGTATACGCAGCACTCCATTCTTCCAAGCTCCAGCCTTTCTCATAGAGGATGCTTTCAACCACTAACATGTCACTCATGGCATCGCCAACAGTTTGGTTGACCAAATCTACCATGCTCAAAAACTGCTCTGCAGCTTTATGCTTCTCAGAGTTGGCATCTGTGTTTTGCATAACAGACTTCATCTTATTAATAGCATTGTTTGTAAACAATACTGTTCCATGACCATTAGCTTCAAAGTAGACGCCTATATCAAATTCTTCCGCCTTGTGGTGAACATGCTTCACGCCTGTTTTTGCACATGCTACAGGAACACCAAGTGTGTTTTCAGCATATAACGTTGAACTACCATTGGCATATGCTGTCTGGACTATTCCCAAGCCTCTTTCAAGCACCACTCCAGTTTTGTCAAGTTTTTCTTTCAGGTAACCTACTATCAGGGTGGCAATTTTATCACCATCAAGCAAATGGAACTTATTCTCTTTATCAAAGAAGAAATACAGCACTCTATCAGCATCACCATCGAATGTTACACAGCGATCACCAGGGGTAATAACCATGCCATCAGGAGCACACTGGTAAAGCTTTACAAAGTCAGCACCACACTTCTCATTAAGCTTTCCAGTGGAACCATCGTTACACACCCATATAGACAGGGAGTCACACAGGTGCTTAGTCATCTCTTTTATTTTGACAGCTCCCACCCCATTTGCACCGTCTAGTTTGATGATAGGGACACCACTTTTCCCAGACAGTGACCTCAGATGCAGAAAAGCTTTGGAAATTTTCTTGTAGTATCCCTCCTCTGTTGCCTCACCATATTCACCTTCTGTGTTGTGACATCTCACCATGTAATGCAACTGTGGGGTTGTTAAAACACCTACACAAATTTAAAATAATAGTTTCATCACAACTTATGTAATACAAAAGTTATTAGCCAAGTGTCAAGAGATCCCCATAGAATGTACTTCCTCCCTTCCTTTGAAAATAATCTTTTCAAGATTAGAAAGTTATTTGGTTGACTTGTGTTCACTTTTTTTAGGGGCAGGGGCAGGGGAGGGGGCCTGAGAATGGGTTATAGCATTTGATAACTGCACCTCACCATGGGATGTAGAAGTCAATTAAGTGCTATAGCCCAATAAAGACAAGTACGACCCCGAGAAGACAGTTCATTGTTCCAATGTGTCAGTACCGAGCATAATTTTCACCCAAGAAAGGGTGGAGAGGAATAACAACGGTGGGGTCTGTCCTCACCGTAGTCATGATATGATGCACCTAAGGCTTCAATTCCATCTGCAAGGGCTTTCACAAACTGCGCGCCGCTTGGTCTCGTATCCCGGGCGATAAACACTTTGGCTGGAACATTCCAATCGATACCGTGTTCCGTGACTACCCCTCTCAGAATCTCAACCACGTCTTCCGCATTTGCCAATTCCGACGCATGCCTTTCCCAGGAGGGCTGTAACATCTCACCAAACGGATCCACCAGTTTAACACCATTATCATGAACAGGGTTATGAGAGGCAGTGACGACCACACCAATAACTTGACCACTCTTGGCCTTGGACCGTAGAACCGCAAGGAGACCCATGCGAAACATCACAGAGTCAAGAGAGTCAGCTCGCGTGCGAAATCCTGCTGTCCCATAAGCGAACTTGATACTGGGTTTTGGATGTTGGTTGCTCACTTCTGCAGCCTTCTGAAGATAAGACTCCATGATCAGAGGCAATTTAGGGGGAAAAAATATTCTCTAATCTAAGCGAAAAGAACAATTTCTTGAAGGCCACGTTGATAATCGACCCCAGGCCTCTATACGTTCGTTCATTAGGCTCGTGCGCACGCATCTTTTCAGAACTGTAACCACTGTCAGAAGTGTTTCATTACTGCAGATTCACCCTCTTCTCCCCTTTCTTTTCGGCCATAGTTGTGTTTTGCTGTTAAGGTAACTCATCCTCTTATATCTTTGCCATCCGAGAGTGTTATTTAAATTTTCCACTTACCAGATATTAAACAAAAATTGTTTTATGTTTAGTAGAGATTGTTTCCTCGTAGTCGTTGACTAGAAGTTGTTTTTCCTGCTCAAAACACCATGCATACTGACGTGCTAAACTGCCTGGTTAAATACATTCATTTGGTGTATTCAAAGGTTTTGAATCGCTAAAAGTATCGTGACTTTACGTGACCTTCTTCGTGAAATTCTGGAATAGTAAGAAATATAAGTACATGTAAGAATAATGTTCTGTTTATTTCTGCAGACAGGAACCAAACATGGCTCGTAACACTGAAATGGCGGTAGGACTCCACAAGGGTCATAAAACCACAAAGACAGTCCAGAAACCTAAACCATCCAGAAGAAAAGGGGTAAGAGTATTTCACACTTTGTTTAATTAGGAATTGCTCTTAGACAGTGTCAGCTCAAAATTTAGAACCAGGTGAAAGTAGTCCAGTATAATTACTAGTTGGTTAGAAAGAAATGTCACGATAGGATGTACAACTGTAATTTTATTAAATTTGAGCTTAAGGTGGCTGGTACCAGTTTTCTCACGTGGGGAGTAGATCATCATTGTGCATCACGTGTGAGAAACACGCGTGATAGAGGCGCGAGAGTTAAAATCCAAAAGACCAAAACAAATATGGCGGTGCGCGGCTTTTTTCGCGCAAGGTCACTTTTGTACTGTTCGAGACGAAATTCGCATTTAAAGGAGGCTTTACCTATTGCCTAAGGAAATTTTTAAGGAGCCAAAGCCACTTTTTTAGGAGCCCAGAATAAATTTGCTGTGGTCAATCTGGGGGGTTTGGGAGACTGGGGAAGATGGGGGAGGGGGGGGAGGGGATGTGGAGTGAATTTGGAAATTTAGGGGAGGGGTCCGGAGGCAGAGATTTCCCAGGAGACACTGATATGGTCTAATATCAATCAAATTTTTGAAATAAAGGGTTCAGCAAAGTGATCAGGTCATGACTGAATACTATTTAGAATACTATTTGTGGTCAAACAAATTCAATAATTGGTGTATCCATGCAAGTGCTGCAGCTTTTTTTACAAAAATTTAGATTGTCTCTCTTGTTTTTGAGTTTAGCAATTCTGTTTTAACAAAACAAAATACGCTGTACAAATCATGAAATGCAAGCTGCAAATGAAAACAAATAAAAATGAAAGAGGCATTTGGGGCGTTTGAATCTGGCCTCACTGAAATGTGCTTTCCTTCCCCGTGCGTCAGCGACATAAGTATAAACAAAACATGTTTTTTTAGGCAGCATTACCGCATTACATTGGCTGCTTCTTTGGAGAAAATAAATTCTCGTATATTGGGCGGAGTTTTGACAATTTGTTTGATAATTTAAAACAAAAAACCCTGGTATGCAAAAAGAATTGGAATGATGGTTTCTTGTTGTTGGCTAGCTACTTGAATATTTCAACTTTTAAGTCATAAATACCAGTATCCTTTCAGAAACTACAGAAATTCATTCAGCTAAGTGAAGTTTTCCAAAGTATTGGACAAAAAAAAGCCCAAGAATTTAGAGATATTTATCTTTATTCAATTGTTAATATAATGTCAGCAGCATCATAGCTCCAATTCCAAAAATATTTGTTATCAAAGTAGTTATTTTGCAACTGGAATCAGTAGGGCATCAACAGAGACACAATCCATTGGTATACATGACATGTATTTATTCAATACTGATCTTGCAATGCATTATAGGGCAATTTTCAAATATGGCTGTTTTTGGTTGTTTTGTGAGCAGGGAGAGACTTTGTTGCCATGTTTTGGCCCATATTTCTCATGTTAAAAGCAAAACAGGACCAGAGTAGCTCTTGTTTTCCGTTTAATTTATTGTGTGAATGATTTTTTGACCGATTTTATGAGAAGATTGAAGTCATCAGACAGATTAGATGGAGTTGAAACCTCCATGTTTAGGCACCCACTTGGGCTCCTTGAACAAAACTTTAGTTGCCCGCACTCGTAACTTAGGTGCCTCAGGCGACCGGGTGCCCGTTAGGCAGCAGCCTTGTCACTGGGTTAATTTTTTAGTTATTAGTGACATAAGCAAAAAATCAGGTCTGGAATATCCTTTTGGAATGTTGCCATGGTAACTGCTGACGACAAAATAACGGCTGTTTTAGGTCAAGTATAAATTATATAATCCAAACCTACAAAAAGATTACATTATTCAAGCTGTTCCAGCGGCTACCCAGTTGGTTACTTTACATCACATGATCCTCAAATGTTTTTCAAATACAACGTGGCAGTCGCATCAAAAATAACCTCTGAGGTCAAATTCACTGAACGGAAGTCAGCTTTACAACAAACCGTTAAAGTGTGAAAGAAAATTCTGCCATTTGTAACAACATACCACCTGGCGTTGCCTAACCTCAAAAACATCTTGATGAGCAAATGGCATTTAATTCAAAACCAACCATTGCTTAGAGAAATATTCAAAGAACCTCCACTTATCTCGTATAAAAAAAGGAAAATCTTTAAGAGATATACTTGTGAGAGCAGAACTATAAGAAGAGGTCACTATAACTAGAGGTCACTCTTCACGCCACGAGCTTATGAGTCCTGTCTGGCCTGTCAACACTTTACTTCACAACAAGAAATCAGAAAATTTCTTCGCTGCGCAATGAAAATAATACAGTGCAGCAAATGAAAATAAAAAAGACGAGAAAACAAGCCAATTTTATCGAGGTATATCAAATCTCGACGGTGTTAAATTAGTGCTCACTTAGTTCTTTTCTCAGGAGTTCTGTAATAGCTGAATAAGACTTGAACAAAATAATATATTTGAATGAAGTGAATAAACTAAACAAACTGCGGAGGTCGCCGTAAATTAATTATGCAGAAATCCAGTGTGCAAAAATAGACCCTTTTCATAAATGACTGCCAATTATAATTTCTTTTGTAAGTGTTAAAATTAGCCTGACTAACCTCGTTTTTGAGTTGATAATTCAAAAGAATTTTTACTCCCAAATGAGTTTAGTGAGGCTAATTTAAATGCATACAAAAGAATTTTAAATTGGCAGCCATTTATGAAAAGGGTCTATACTGTTCGCTTTTAAAATCTAAAATTCCCAAATAAAAGCAACCTTAGGAAAGAAACGTGACAGGAAGTTCAGTAACAATAAATTTTCTTTGAAGACATAGATGAGGCAAAGAAACCTGTCTAAAAGCAAAAAAATGTTCAAACATTTCGCAGACATGCATCGCGGCATGAACCGCATGTTCAAATAAATTTTTACGCTAAAGCGAAAGCTTGAGTTTTTACCGACGACTTTTGCAGTCATTTTATCGGTGGTGGCCTTACCAATCATTCCAGAAGTTTAATTCAACTTCGAAGTAATACTGCACATTACCATTTTGCTTTCATAAGTCCAGGAAGCTGCTTTAAATCCGCGATCTGTTATCAAAAGTCACTTGAAAGCGCACCAATCGTCATGCTTTCGCAGCGGTTGAAGGAAAAATTCTTCACCAGAAAGGTTTGACGACTCTGTAAACCTTGATATTCCACTCTGAGGCCACCTAAACATTGATTTGTGTTTTTTCTTTCCATTTTAAGTCCCAAAGAAGTAATTTCTCCATTTTAGGGATGAAAACAAGACCTAGGAAGTTTGTAGATTTGGCCCACAACACAACATGATTACCACTGTTTTGTAATGATGTGATTGGCTGGTCATTTAGGGTGTGTCTGGGGGTGGAACAGCTTGAACAATGGTATGCGTACAGGCGTTATTGTTTTTTAATGCTCTTCCCCTCATGCGCGACTCGCACTTTGCGCTTGCCTCGCTTTCACCTCTGTTTGCCTAAAATACACAAAAAAAAATTACGCCTGTTCTGCAGGCTAACTGCTAGCTAGATATTTAATATGTGAAAGATTACCATTTGAGATGTTTTATATCACTAGATATATACAGAAAATAAAATGACTTTAAGGTTAGACTTCCTTGAATGCCTTGAAGTTAAATAAAAGACTATATTATTCAGCTGAGATGTATCATACAGTCGAACCCCTATTAAGCAGCCACCTATTAAACAGCCACCCCTATTAGGCAGCCAGTAGTCAAAGTCCCAATGAGGTTTTTTCTATTGTTTTTACCCCTATTAAGCGGCCACTATCCATTTCCCCGAGGTTGACCGTTTAATGGGGGTTGAACTGCATGTGCAGAAAAATATGGGAGGTGCAAAGCAAACTAAACTATGTCTATTTTCACACCAGAATCATCAGAGAAAAGAAAGCTCTCTTTATTTCTTGTTGATTTTTTATGTCTAGTAGACTATTGGTGTATATTGAATGCACCTTGATGCACTTGTATAGAGGAAAATAATATTCATGTCTTTTTGTTAGTGCAAAGATATGAATTTAATTTTTGAGTGGTAAAAACATCATCTTACCAACAAGTGCAGTGGGTATTTGTTTCAAAATTGAGAAGATAAAATTCATATCTTTAGAGCCCTGTGTAATTTTCTCTTTACTCTAAAGACAAAATTGTTTTATGCTATTTTTACTCATTGCACAAAGAACGGTGAAAAATCTAGGACATGACACTACTGGTTAGTTACTGTAGCCTCCTATGAATTTCACAAGTGGTGCATTTTTCAGTAAAACACTTAAAGTAAATATCCATATAGTAAATAGTGTTTTCTGTATGTATCATTTTTTTGTCTTCACAAAAAGTGGCAGTGGCCTTGTATAAAGGAAACTAAATCCATCAATGTTTAGCGTGAATATTCCATTGATGTGACCTTTTTACAACTATAATGTCTTGAGATTAAGTTACATTCAGGGAATGATGGCTGAGAAATGAGTTTCTTAACCTCTTGCTATTGAAAGCTGGTGTTCATAACTTAAAACTCTTGAACAGAAGTGAAGGTGTGCTTATGTACGACTTACAGCGATAAATATTTTTGACAATATCATTTGTTTTATTTTTTCAGGTAGGTAACAAAAGGGTGAAATTCATCCGTGATCTTGTGCGGGAAGTTGTTGGATTTGCTCCTTATGAGAAACGGTGTATGGAGTTGCTCAGAATTGGCAAGGACAAAAGGGCTTTGAAATTTGTCAAAAAGAGGGTAAGATATTTGTATGTAGTGAGGAATCATGTTTCTCTATCTTGAAAAAGTTCAGAATGAACATTTTTATCCTGACTTGATCTGATTTGTCATTCTAGCTTGGAACTCACACTCGTGGAAAGAAGAAGCGTGAAGAAATGCAGGTTGTCATTGCTGCAATGAGAAAACAAGCTCAACACTAATACCATTGTTAATAAAAATCCCTTTTCTCTGAATATTGTTGTCTGATATTGTATTCTTTCTTCTTTTTGCTTTCCGCCCTAGATTTTGTATTCTTTCTTCTTTTTGCTCTCCGCCCTAGATTTTGTTAACGTGGCTTGCACAACACTGATTTTGATGCCACGCATCCACACAAAGTAAAGTTGGTATCTTGCAAAGAGACTCTACTTTCAAAGAAACTTACTTGTAGTTTAATTAACTTCTCCATGGAAACAATTTTGTTACAGTATATGTTATCTTGATATTGTTATTACTTCATTCTGGTGTTATTGATATCCAGAAATGTATCAACCTTATCTGTAATTGTACATGAACCTGGTTCTCCTTGACACAAATATGCTTTCTTGCCAACTTAGGAAATAATTTTCTGAATGTTGATGTGTGATAATGTATTCTTTGTTAAAGATTTGCTCTCTGCCCTAGATCTTGTTAATGCAGCTTGCACAACACTGGTCTTAATGATGATGATGATAATAATAATAATAATAATAATAAATAATAATAATAATTGTTGCGGCTAATTGCCGTCACAAAGTACAGCAACGACACAGCTCAACAAGGTCGAACCGAAAGCATACACTGGTGCCTCTGGCAGCCGTTATACGGTCCATGTGTGACCTGGAGCACAGCTTACAGCCAGCTGGAATCAGCTGTATGTTGGTTTTTGCTGAGGGGGGGAAACCGGAGAACCCGGAGAAAAACCCTCGAAGCAGAGAAGAGAACCAACATAAATTCAACCCACTTATGGCGTTGGGTCCAGGAATCGAACCCGGGCCACATCGGTGGGAGGCAAGTGCTCTCACCACTGCGCCATCCCTGCTCCCCTTGGTCTTGACACCTCTCATCCTCACAAAGTAGCCAAACTAACAAATGTTATAAATAAGTTGGTCTCTACTTACAGCTGAGTAGCGAAACTAAACTTGAATTCAACCAACACTTAGTTTAATTAACTTCTCCCTTGAAACAATGACAAAAATGTATTTGGACTGTATAAGTTATGTTTATATTATCATTTTCTAATTTTCCATCTGGTGTTAAATGCACATTTGTCAACCTTATGTCTTGTACATGAACCCAGTTCTCCTTGACACAAATAAGAATCCTTGCCAACTTGGGAAATCATTCCAGTGTCCATTGGGCGATATTTTGGTAGTGAAGTGAATGCATACAATTGTATCTAGCATGGTTTACCCTCAGGGTGTTCCCTGGATTCCTGTAACCTAGGGTTGAGGGTCTAGAAAAAAAAATAGGGCTTGTGTGAATAGTATTGTTTAAATTGCACACGAATCTTATCTTTTGGCACATAACTTGTTGCACTGCACAGTAATTCATTGAATTTAAAATGTTTATTATCCAGAGACGTGGCTATGGTGGAAATGGGTATATAACTTGAATGTAAAGTAGTTGTGAATGCTCTGACCTTTGATTATCATGTTTATTGTACCTTAAACTAATGCTCTCTCAGTGCATTTTTAGATATCAGTTGTAACATAACATCATGGGGGAGAAAGTTTAGAGGGTAGTCAATCAAGATTGATTATAGCAGGATACATTATTTAGTTTTACTCTGAGCATGTGGTAAATCAAGTTAATAATTATATGTATGGGTTATTGACCAAGTGTGAGGTCAAGATGGCTGGATATTGGCCAAGTTCTTTTTTTGCGTGTTTATGGACCAAGACAGAGTCAAGGTCCATAAACACGCAAAAAATGAACGAGGCCAATATTCAGCCATCTTGACCGAACAAGCTTGGTCAATAAAGGATTTATTATATGGCTTTCAGGGAAATTTTTTGCGGGACACGGCAGGTAGTCCTGAGCAGGCAAGATAGCTCCATCTTGCCTGCTCAGGTAGCCAATCGTAGCACAGGATCTGACTCATCTTGCCCGCTCACGGAGCTAGCCATATAATAAAGCATAGTAAACAGCATGGCAACTTAAACTACTGTTTACTTGGAAGTACAGCAAGTTTAGTATCGGGTGCTCCTTGAGCAAACTGTATTCCCCCCCCCCCCCCCCCCACCCCTTCTCGCCAAAAAAGAGATTCAAAATTGACACAGAACTAGAATTCAAAAGAGGTTTTGAAATGGTTTTGTATTGTGTAAAGAGAGAGCCGTGATTTAACCCGACTTCAATCTCTCATTTGCATTAAATCTCCTCTTCTCATATCACATGGCAGGTAACGTGTCCCACATCAGGCCACCACTTCCTGGGTTTGAATATTCTGCATATTTGGCCATTCAAGAATATCATGCAACTGTTAACTCGAATAACTGAAGCAGAAAATTTCTTGTTAATCCTGGCAGGGCTATAGCTAGCACAGGGCAAGGGGGCAGTTGCCACCTTAAAAAAAATAATGGGATTTTTTTTTCACCCTTTTACTCTCTGGAGTGTTAGGTGTAGATAGTTCAGGGCCGTTGCTAGGGTAGGGGCAAGGGGGTGCAGTTGCCCCCCTCCTGAAAAAGAAACAAATGGAGTGTCGGGTATAGATGGCTGGAACTTTACTAGGATTAGTTTACCTGTGCAACTAGGTAAGTAAGAAGTACTTATAGTCGGTAGGTTTTTAATTATATGAAGTGTCCCCAATTAGTAGAGGAGTGTTTCCTCTCACTAAAAATTTTGACACAATAAAGGTTATGTATGTACGTTATATTTTGTTTTGGAACAATCTTAACTTGGAAATTTATGATGGATTCAGGAGGGTTGATAAAGAATTTTTTTAAACGAAATTCAAGCTGAAGAGGTCTTTTACACATGTAATAGACTAATCCCGTAGGCAATACATGGTTAGTGTAGTAAGGCTGAGGTATGTGTATGGAAACAAGATGTAAGTTCTAAAAATACCCGTCATTTTAAACTTGATCGAGATTGATTTTTAGACGAAATATCTCGTGGAGAATGCAGAAAATAGCATTTCCAAGTCTCCAGATTTTCAAATTTTCTGGTAGAGCATGCCTCCTAGACCACCTTAGAGGCACGCGCCTGCGGCGCTCGTTCCCTTGCCATCCTCCCCCCTCCCCCCCACTACTAATAAACCTAGCTACGGCCTTGCCTGGAAAGGTTTGTCCATCATAAGTTTTACAGGTGTTAATCTCGCAGTTCTTATTTATGAATACTGCTGCACCCCGCTATTTCGAACTCGGTTGTTTCGAATTCCCCGTTATTTCGAACTGAAAATCGTTGCCCTTTAGCCATTAACCATCGGCTATTTCGAAATCCCGCAATTTCGAACTATTTTTCGCGTCCCCTGAGAGTTCGAAATAGCTGGGTTCAACTGTATTATTAAACTTATGATAACAAATATGATGCCAAACAGAAAACTATTGAGTAATGAGAGTTCTTTTGGTTAACTTGAATAACAAAATTATAGTTGGAAGACAAGATTGATCATACACACAACTTAAGCACTTGTGAAATTGTAAAGCCTAAAAAAATTCAGGCTTGAACGGGATTCGAACCATGCGATATCGGTGTAGTGCTTTACCAACGGAGCTGCACGAGCTGGGAGCTGATCACGTTGCGAGTTCGTAATACACCCGTAGACGCCTAAGAATAAAGTGAATATATGAAATATCATATATTTGAACTGCGGAAAAATCTACGGGTATATTACGTATATTATAGCTCTTAGACAACGAGTGATACTGCTAAACTCTGATAAGGTAATGTGCTACACTTTGAAAAACTTTTTGCACAATATGTTAAATACGTATGTGGATGCATATGTATTTAAAACATATGAAGACCTTCTTTCCCATGCAATTAAACAACCTTTTCTGCTGGACCCCGCTATTTCAAACTCGGTTATTTCGAATTTCCCGTTATTTCGAACTAAAAACCATTTCCCTTGGATTTGCCCTTCAGTCATTTACTATCAGTTCAGTGGCGGATCTAGGGGCGGGGCTCAGGGGGCAGCGCCCCCTTCCTATTTTGAGTTAAAAAAAAAATAGCAGAAAGAAGAAAAGCCGGCAGGGCAAGCAAAAAAAACCCCGAACCCCCGCTTAGCTCAAGGTCTGGATCCGGCACTACAGTTACTTCGAACTATTTTTCGCGTCCCCTGAGAGTTCGAAATAGCGGGGCTCAACCGTCTATATTGCAGGTTACCTTTTGATAACAAATTGTCGACAGAAGTAAGTCAATGTTTTGAAAGGTGTTTTACGTTTAAGTGCATCTACAAAAATCAACTTCAACTTTAGTTTATAATAGTTGGATACTTCACAGTGTGCTTAAATCAGTTACATTGATCACTCGTACAATAGCAGGAGATCTTTACAAGCTCATCCAACATTTACTACTGAAAGAAATCCGCCCCTAGCTTGTGTTAATTCAACATTCACATAATGTATATAGTGGCCGTCTGCAAAACAGCTGTAATAGACATAATTTTTTTTTTTTCTCTAGTAGTCATTTTCTTTTTGCACAAAAAGTTTCTTTTTTTCTTAAATATCTGCATAGACTTGGATTCCGGGCTTTAAATCAGCTGCCAAGCTGTTTCAAATCATAGAATCTTCCATACTTCATTCTTTCAAACTTTCTAATATAAATTCAATTTCACAAGGTCAGGTATAATGCTGATGAATAGAATTATTCTACTTCAGTTAGCAGGCCGGGCCTCCTCATTCCTTTTAAAACTTAAAAATAGCGTAACATTTCTTGCTAAAGCTGCAATGGCTCAGATAAATGATGTCGTTTCAGAAGGCGCTTTTTCACACAAAAACTATGTAGGACAGTTTTATTAAAAAGATAGACCAAACGATTAATACTAATTAAGCCAAATAAAGCACGTTGAGAGACACCTTCCAACATTTTAGCTTCTAAATTTATTCATGAGGGATTCCAGGGTGCAATGAATCTTTAATCAGCCTTTTAATACCTTTCTTCGTACGAGAAAAGTTCACAATATTCCATGATTTCGACGATCATTAACTGAGCATGGTCACACCTTTGCTACTCTGAGATTACATCGATTGAAAGGTGAGCAAATCTTGTTGAAAACAAGCAAAAGAAACAGTTTTTTCCTTGCAGTATAGACACTCGGTGAATCCCTGAAACAAATTGTACACATTGATAGACTTGCAAGCTTTAGTTGTTCTTTGGCATTTCATTCTAAAGATGACGATACTGACTAGTGAACAATTAGTAAGTTGCAAATTTCAGTAAAGAATCTTGCCTCTTTTACTCCGACAACCAAACTTTTCTTCGACCGAACTAAGCAATCAGGAACGATTGTGGTGCTCTTTGGACTTGCCTCTCATAGCCCCACAATAGCCCAACAAAAGCCTCGGCCTTATTCCTCAACGCAATCCCAGGTTTTATTTGAAGAGCGCCATGCTAACTTCAGATCAGAGCTGCAACATTAGGCATTCTCAACTAATGGACCTTCAGTAATTTCGGGAAGTACTAATTTTTTGCACATCAGTATGACATTTCATAAAGATCTTGGACATGATATCTGGTCTTTGCTCGGACTTTAGCCTGGAAGCTACACAATCGATCACATAAGAAAACAAGAATCAACAAAACTCCTTATACAGTACTACATGTATATGGGAATTTGACTTCCGGCTCAGCTGCCATGCACTATTATATTAAGTTTAATGCCATGTTTTATTTGTTTACCTTACTTCCTGCTTTCAACATTTTTTCATCGAAAGCAACAAGCAATATCTACAGTATCTTTTTGGTTTTTCAGTGTTACCAGTTGTTTAAGTCTCAGCCGAGTCACTTTATTCCCAGCGTAGACTCGGCACTCAATAATTAACATTGAACTTTTAATTAAGCTCCTCTTGTCGTGGGGTAAATGTTTCAGTCAAAATGATCTCAGAGAGTTCTTGTTTTGACTATTTCTTCTAAAAAAAAATCACCAGGACAGAGGAGTTTTAAACCATGCAAGCTAGAACACAATGAAATTAATCGTACGGCCTAATCTCGACGACGGCTAGAGCTTTCAAAACAGCGACAAGGCAAGCTCATCAGTTATGTTTTTGGTTTTACTGAGAAATCGTTAAACGTATCTCTTGAAAACATGTTTTTGTTTACTAAAAAATCGCTTTAAAGTGTCTCTTGCAAAACTTTAACTTGTTTGCGGGGTCAGATGATGAAGATACAAGTGAATATATGAAAGATCATATATTTGAACTGCGGAGAAAGATATGAAGACATGATTGATCACCGTAGTTACATACATAATAATACACATGAAAAAATTACTCGATTCTGATTGGCTAAGAGCAGTGCAGTTCAAGTGTAACACCAGTGCAAAAAGTGTAACACCAGTACAAAAAGTGTAACACCAGTGCAAATTACACACCGTAATTCTGGATTATGATTTGGCTGAAAGACAATGGGAAATTTTCTAAGCCAATGATATCATGTGAAACGATGACAAAAATTTTGTAAGGAAACTTTGAACAAAGTTTTCTCGAATGCGAAAAATGGCTTCAAGAAAGATCTCCCGGCGCTTCCTCCACGCGAATTTGTTCATGTTTATATTATTAATAAGTAATCATACAGTTTTTCTCGTTCAATTTGGAATTAATGATTTGCACTTGTGAGTTTTTCAAAAAGCTGAAATTGCACTCGCCGAAGCGGCTGGTGCAATTTCAGCTTTTTGAAAAACTCACTCGTGCAAATTAATTCCAAATTGAACTCGAAACTGTATGATTACCTATACAAATTAAGCAGCTGGAATTCCTCCAGTGGGGTACTCTCTTACATGGCCTATATAGGTATGTGGTCCCAAAGGTAGGGGTTTAAGCCGTTTTAGTCATAAATAGGGTTTTTGGTCATAAATAGGGTATGGTTTTTGCTAGTTTTGAACTGGGTTTGTTTTTTAGAAGAAGCTACTTTTTCAGGTCATAAATAGGATAGGGAAAATGGCAAATTGTGGTCTTAAATAGGGCCAGTGAAGGGTTTTGGGAAGCGGGCCGCCCACCCCCACCTTATATTTCTGAGAGTACCCTTCCCCCCCCCCCGGGGGGAAACGCCTTTCAAGCCTGCTTAAGTTGTGTATATAACTGCAATGATCAATCATGTCTTCATATCTTTTTCCGCAATTCAAATACATGATCT